>NW_028281296.1:437500-555804 GCF_059751285.1 Brachycentrus maculatus | reverse complement strand
TGATAAGATTAATAATAAAAATGAAGATTTACAAATTACACAGAAACAGTGCTTGAAGAATGAAAATAAAAATAATGTGAAAAAAATTTCTACAAAATATAAAATAAAATATACTCCAGAAAAGAAGAATTTCGAAGCAGATTGTGTGAGCAGGAATCCAGTATTAGAATCGAAGGAAAATGCAAATGAACAATTAAAAGTTGTAAATTTGGTTAAATTAGAAGATATTTTAAAAGATCAGAATAAAAATGAAGACAAACAAATAACACAGAAACAGTGCTTGAAAAATAAAAATAAAAATAAAGTAGAAAAAACTTCTACGAAAGATAAAATAAAATATACTCCAGGAAAGAAGAATTTAGAAGTAGATTGTCTAAGCAGGAATCCAGTATTAAAATCGAATGAAAATGCAGATGAACAATTAAAAGTTATAAATTTGGTTAAATTAGAAGATACTTTAAGAGATCAGAATAAAAATGAAGGAATTCAAAAGAAAAAAACAAATGGATTGAAAAAAAACTGTGTCTACTTTAAAAGGGTCAAGAAGAAGAAAAAAAATACAAAAAAAAAAAGAAAGAAAAAAAGAACGGAAAAAAGAAAAAAAAAGAAAGAAAGAAAAAAAAAACAAGAAAGAAAAAAAAGAAAGAAAAAAAGAAGGAAAAAAGAAAGAAAGAAAAAAAAAATCACATCACTAAACTTATACCAGTCCATTCACTACAAGAAGATGATCCGGAGGACGAGTGAAAATTTTACTATGAATTTTCATCCCCAAGGGGGGAGATGTAATAAAATAACTAGGTACCTACCTATACATTTTATTAAGTACTTACAAATAGTACCTACACAAAACAGTTCCAGCTCAGAATAAAACAAAAGACTTCCGATAATATTATTAACTGTCAGAATAAGATAGATAGATAGATAGATAGATATAAAAATTATTATAAAGATAAATTAAGAACTTTAATTACAAAGCAACACATTGTTTATTTTATTATTATACACCCACTTTACATATTATTTACACTTAATTTTCAAAAGGAAAATATTACCACGTTATAAAACGACAATTTTGTTAAATGGAAATGGATTATGAAACATTAGATGTATTAAAACAATTACTACAATATGTTCGGAGTGAAAGAGAAAAATTAGAAGATGATCAAAGAAAACGATTAGAAGATAATCAAAGAAGACGTGGAAATCTAAGAACTAGTGATAAAATTAAATATAAAAGTCCATGTAAGATTTGTGAAAATTTAAATAAGGGAACTCGATATCACTCTGAAGCAACGTGCTGGTTTAAAACAAAGGAGGATGATAAGATTAATAATAAAAATGAAGATTTACAAATTACACAGAAACAGTGCTTGAAGAATGAAAATAAAAATAATGTGAAAAAAATTTCTACAAAATATAAAATAAAATATACTCCAGAAAAGAAGAATTTCGAAGCAGATTGTGTGAGCAGGAATCCAGTATTAGAATCGAAGGAAAATGCAAATGAACAATTAAAAGTTGTAAATTTGGTTAAATTAGAAGATATTTTAAAAGATCAGAATAAAAATGAAGACAAACAAATAACACAGAAACAGTGCTTGAAAAATAAAAATAAAAATAAAGTAGAAAAAACTTCTACGAAAGATAAAATAAAATATACTCCAGGAAAGAAGAATTTAGAAGTAGATTGTCTAAGCAGGAATCCAGTATTAAAATCGAATGAAAATGCAGATGAACAATTAAAAGTTATAAATTTGGTTAAATTAGAAGATACTTTAAGAGATCAGAATAAAAATGAAGGAATTCAAAAGAAAAAAACAAATGGATTGAAAAAAAACTGTGTCTACTTTAAAAGGGTCAAGAAGAAGAAAAAAAATACAAAAAAAAAAAGAAAGAAAAAAAGAACGGAAAAAAGAAAAAAAAAGAAAGAAAGAAAAAAAAAACAAGAAAGAAAAAAAAGAAAGAAAAAAAGAAGGAAAAAAGAAAGAAAGAAAAAAAAAATCACATCACTAAACTTATACCAGTCCATTCACTACAAGAAGATGATCCGGAGGACGAGTGAAAATTTTACTATGAATTTTCATCCCCAAGGGGGGAGATGTAATAAAATAACTAGGTACCTACCTATACATTTTATTAAGTACTTACAAATAGTACCTACACAAAACAGTTCCAGCTCAGAATAAAACAAAAGACTTCCGATAATATTATTAACTGTCAGAATAAGATAGATAGATAGATAGATAGATATAAAAATTATTATAAAGATAAATTAAGAATAAACTTTAATTACAAAGCAACACATTGTTTATTTTATTATTATACACCCACTTTACATATTATTTACACTTAATTTTCAAAAGGAAAATATTACCACGTTATATATATATTTATAAATACATTTATAAATATGTGTATATAAATATATAAGACTTTTCGTAAAAAAATCTCTTGAAAAAGTTCTAAGGCATTACCAAAAAAAGAAAGAAGCATTTTAATCTAACTCTCAATTCAATGTAATATTTCTAACGTAACAGGCATAATGGGTCCAAATCAAACCCTTCCTAAAATCAAGACGGATAATAATCTTAATATGAGTATGCGTTCCAAATCGTAAGAAATAAAATGATATGTGTATTAAATAAGAGAAAACGTAAGAACATGTGTGATAAGTTCTAGGAAACATAAAAACATATCTACCAAATTCTACGAAATACAGGAACATTTGGAAGCAGTTCTATAAAATACAGAAAACACGTGTACCAATTTTTTTGAAAAACGTACATTTTATTCTATGGAATATAAGAACATAACAAATGAATTCATTGAATAAATTAAACTTTTAAACAATCCTTTATTAAATAAATAAATTTATTGGGTGTAGTAAGTCAAAATACACACGTACGAGTATAGGCAACTGTACTTTACCAAGCGTGTGGGTTTAAATTTGGGATAAATTGAATCTGCTGTGAATCGCAAATGACTAGGGCTAGATACTCAATGCATGGCTTTGCATATTATGATGTTCAAGGATACGTTGATCAGAAGCACTACAAAGGTATTTTGAATCAAGTACTTACCCAGGTAATAATAAAGACCAACAGATTGAGTACCTACCTGCATAGTACAATGAGTAAAATATGAGTTAATTAATAATTAAATACGAGTGTATTCGGTGAAAATTTAGTATTTTTAGGTTTCATTTTAAATATCACTTTTTTATTGATGTATGGTAGATAAAACTAAATTCGAGAACATATGTTCTCATTAACAGGTGATAATAAAAGTTATATAAAATTTATAAATTGATTTGAAACTCAGTTTGTATTTTCATCTATTGATGAATATATATCTAATTCTCAAAAATAGTCATATTTACAAAAATAAACTTAAAGTATTTTTTAAAATACGAATATTTAATTTTAATAATGAAATCATCATGTTTTTTCACAAAATTAAAGTGAAATCCATAAATATGATTGCTTTAAGTAAGATTTATGTGAATTTTTAATTTTACCAAAGAAACCTTTTTTACAAAATGAAAAAAGTTTAATGTCGAACAGATCAATTGAGACAAAACTTTTTTTCGTATTTTCAACACACTCCAAAAAAATGTTTTTTTTTGGGTATTCCTCGTATTATGGACCAGGGCTGTTTTTTCAGTGACTGAGATGATAAATAGCGAGAAGTATCACCCAATTATACTGGAAGAGACACTACTAGAGATACAAAAACAAAGGTTAATAAATTACATCTCAGCAGGATTTAACTCCCTGCCACAAATCCAAAAAAATGATGAAATTTTTCACACAAAAACAATGAACTGTGTTGGACTGGTCAAGAATTTGGCCATAAACATAATTGGAAATCTATCGGCAATCTGTAAGAATCGGCTCTCCGAAATTAATTGCATTGAGTGGAGCAAATCAGATTTATCAACAAGTGTTTGGACACTCCAAATGTCGACAATAATAAATATTTTTAATATAAGTAATACCGTTATTTTTCCTTACATACTCGTAAAATCGACGTAGAAGTTTATGTTAAACGTAAACGATTGTAAGCGACATATTTTTCGTTAAATTGTCTCGCTCGTCACCTAAAATCCTTATTCAAACTTGATTCTGAATACAACCACTTACCAGCGATTTAGTACTAAAGTGAAAACACTTCATCATGACTTCGAGCCAGGCTTCTTCTTATGCTGCGTGTACTTTCCTCTTACCTTTGTAGAATAATCAACATTATTTCGTATATCTCTCCTCTCAAAACAGCTAAAATATTCTAGCTTTCCGATTTTATAACGCCTATAACCTAAAACATCTTCTATCGAACTAACTGAAGCTGTGACAATTTCAGCGTTCTGTAGCATTTCTTTTGTTTTGTTGATTAGAGGATTTGTAGTTCTTGAAACTAGTCGTGTTAACATAAATCAATTTAAAACCAACCGCCTGACACATGTATGTAAAATAGAACCCAATCAGGTATCCAAAATAAATGAACAGATAAAGTACTTGATTGAATTTTTGTAAGTGTTTAGTTTTATTTTCTGATTTGTTTCTTTTAAACATGCTTTTTTACCTTATTTTTTATATCCCTTTTTATTTTACCAGTTTATTGTTTAATATTTTATATTTTTTCTTGTGTTAGTTTTGTTAATTTTTTATTTTCATTTTATTTATTTTTAACTTTCTTATATGTGTTTCAGTCTTGTTAACCTTGATCCCATGTCCCATAATGAGAAAATATTCATCTGGAATATTACATGTATGTCTTATGTATGTAATATGCTTTGAAATAAATAAAAATAAAAGTGGTCTATGTTTTAAATATTTAAGTCTTCCTACTTACGAAGTTCCGGTACTTATTCATATTTTGAAACCATGGAAAATAACTAAGTATAGCATACAACTTATATGCTTTTTTACAACATTAACATTTCTTTGTTAAACTGAATTTTTATAAAAAAACAACAATTTTATAGTTTTTTCTACTTTTCTACAAATGTGGAATAAAATATATAACTTTATAGTTAGAATTATATAGAGTAAGGGTCTACCAAGAAATAGCAGTACAAAATTTAAATATTTTAAATGTGATAAACCTTAATAGTTTTTGTTTCATTTTAGAATGCGCAAACTGAGGTTTTACGTCTTTATTAATAAAGAAGTCTCGAAGTTGTTTCATGGAATTTCAATGCTTAATTTAACCTTTTGAGAGCGTTCCCACTGATCATTACGATGAATGGACATTTTCGATTCCTTCGTTCTTATTTAAAGACGCACTTTGGTCAATTGTTGAGTTTTACTTACGGTTATGCATTTTGTTTTAGATAAATTTACTTTAAGATCTTTTTCGTTACAAAATACATCATTTTAATATTGGGTATGTTCAAATTTTTATTCACATACTTATGCTGAATTTATTTTCTCATGCCGCTTCACCGCAGGGGTCATTGCAAAATATTATTCACAATTTTAGTATTGTAGTTGTTAAACCTAAGTAGTATTGTGAAAAATACACAGTGTTTAAATTAATTACTGAAACAAGCCAATGATATACGCCCTTTAATGATCAGAATTCCATATATCCATGTCGATTGTCTTCACCTATGTTGAAATCTATTTAAAACTTCAATAATAATTTTTATTTTTGTAAACCCTTTATATTTTTAGTTAGAATCAGAGCGTCATTTATTTTTCATTTGATATTGAATAAAAATGGGAAATTTATTGTTTTGAATTAATTATCATCCCGTTTTTCTGTAGATTTTTTTTTCATGGAAATGATTTTTGTATTCCCTTCTTTAGATATTGCTGAAAGGGAGTGTGCAGATGTAAATCACTGCATTGCGCTTTCTAAAACTACCCCAGGCATAACGTAAAAGAGATACTAACGTGTACATCATACACGAGTATAAACCATATACATTTGAACATGTTGTAATATCCATACCAACCTTCTCAATACTTGCTCTATTACATCCTATGCCTTTTCACACTCGAAATATGGTGAATATTGAAAAAGTAAACGCTAAAATCCCCACGGAATAATATTTCATCACAAATGTGTAAAAAACAAATTTTCTGTAAGCAAAGTACACCAAATGCCATGTAGAAAATAGGCGCTTGGTAAATCATCCTTTTTTTTCATATTAATAACTGTATAAATCGCCCAAAGATATGTATATATTTTTATAATTGCAAAATTGATATATATTTCCAGAAAGCTGAAAAACGTCATTTCCTTAAAAAAAACAAATTAAAATCTCTTGAATATAAATAACAATACATTTTATTCATTTTATATTTTTAATTAATGTTTTTACCTTACAAATACCACTATTTCTTGAAATCTACTGTGACACGTGTTTCAATTAATTCCGCATCATTTTCAAACACCGTATGATGCGAAATACATCAAAACACGTGTCATAATAGATTTTTTGAAATAGTAGTATTTGCGAAGTAAAATTTCTAATTAAAAATGGATAGGTTTTACCACAAAATAACTGCCGAATCAATTAATGAAATCTTATTCATGTCTATTAAGATATATATAATACAAAAAATGTGTTCTAATATGTGTCTCAAACAAGAACTAAATAAGAACCATACTGTTTGGGTTAAAAGGAAGGATTCAATTTGAAATGAGACCTTTCAAAATAGGTATAAGTATACGTTTATTAGAACAGGAGAGGTTTGGCCATGAAAGTGTTAATTATGAAAACCTACTCACGTGTAATTTCCCTTCTGTACAAATTGACTGAAAGCGTTTATATCCACTTAAAATTACTCTCTGGAATTTTCCAGCCACTTATTACGTTTTAAATGCCAGAAAATTAATGAGAAGTAAAATAATATAAGCTGTACTCCTTTTAATTCCATCTAACTGATCGTTTGAATAGGTAATTCCCCTTGGTATTTATTTGTTTAGGTCTACTTATGTATAATAGAATTATAATTTATCTACACCAAAATGTATGAGTGTAATGGAGTGGTAAGCGTATTTAATTACCACCGAATCCGATTTTCATCGAGGCCGAGATGATTATTATTGATGTTTATTGTAATATTCATATCTCTCAGGACTGTAACCTGAAGCGTGACCATGAAGAATGATCATACTGCTTTCATGTGAAAAACGATCGAGATTAAATGATCTATGTTTAAATGGCAAAGCGCCCCATGTACCATTGGATTATAATGTGAATATTTGAATTCAATAAACGTATCATCATTAATATCACATATAATCATTCATATCACAAAGAACATCATTCATCACAAAGAACATCATTTTTATCACATACACATTATACCAAAATAGAAGACAAGATAGACAATTTAACTTTAAAATATTCTTAACAAACTCAATGCATATCTTGTTAACATTATGAACCTTTCTAATCTTGGTCTATAACTTGCTTTTTTCAGAGGAGAACACTTTATTTTCCGTCACATAATACATAATTCTTCAGTAATTCTTTCTCTAAGCGTCCAGCCTTCGTATGAATTACCTCTTCATGTAAAAAAATATACCATCTCCAACGATTATTAACAAAGTTTTGCAAATGAATTATGTTTTTCATAAAATTATATCCACAAATGTTAATCTGGGATTAACGTTAATTAATTTTTAATTAAAACTTTTTTCCATATTTAATGTTTGTAATATTTAAATAATATGTAAATGTTTAATGAAAGTATATTTAAATGAAAATTTTCAGATGTTTAAATTAAATAAAATTTTATAAATGTATCGTTCATAAATAAATAGTAATTTATGTAATAAATGCGATTATATCCCATTTTCTTTCATCATTTTTACACTTCGTTTCCATTGTCTTCAATCGTTTTTCGATTTCCATCTATATTCAAGAATATTCCGTTATTATTCTTGGAAGCTTAATTTGGCTTTGTACCCTTCCAGCACATTGACAATATAACACAGAGCCACCATGAAATGCGGTTTCTCCAATTATACCCATTGGAAATATAATATCTTGGACCAAGCCTCGCGTGTATTATTAATTTGTCAAACAAAAATATTTTAGTGCCTTAAAAATATCTTAGTAACTTATTCAGTAGAAAATTTAATTAGGCCCATTGTTGAACTTCATACATACGATAAAATTAAAGAAGACGTGAGATACGATGAAGAATATTATGCTTTTGTTTTGAAGAAATGTTATATAAAAAAACAGATATTACTTTGTTTTACATTTTTATAGTGAGTCTTGTAAATTCAGATACTTTCAAATGGTAAAACATTTCATTTATTGTTTCGGCATTAACTTTGTGGTAAGACATGTTACAATGATTAAGGAAAACACTTCGTTTTTTACCACGTGAGTTTTATTATAGACTACATGTTTCAGAAGTTAAACTTCCATCATTCAGGTCTGTATAATAACTAAAATATAAAATATAAAATTGTTCTATAAATAAGGAGAGGGGAAAGTAAGGGGAAGGGGTAAGGAACGGAGTTTGAAAACAAAGGAAAAATGGAAAGCAATGGCGAAGAATTTTGAAACAATATATTATTTAATAAATTATTATTAGAATTCAGGTTTTTTTGTATTTCTAAATTTTCAAGATTATTCATAATTTGGCCTTTATATGGAACAAGGTTTAATTTATGAGAGTGTAATGAGTGATTAGTATCTATTATATGATTTTAAAAAACGAAATGTTTTCCTTAATCATTGTAAAACATTTCAGTATAAATTTTTTATGGTTTTTTTTTTATGAAAGATAATTCCAACAAAAAAAGTGATGACAAATAAAATATGATGAGTAAAAATAACGTATTAACAACATTTTTGTGTGTCCAAATACATGTTCACAAATCTGCGTTTTCTCTACTTAGGAGTTTTACTTTTTGGAGTGGAAAAACCCCACATGTGTGAATGAGTGAGACAAAATTTAATATTTTTTTCTTCTTTATGGAGTTCTTCAACAAATGCAAGTTGAAGATTCATTTTATGAAGAAAAAATTCGATTTGAATATTATATTCGCCCATAAATAGCATCGTCATTTATAACGGGTGATTTTGAACCGTAAAAGTCTCAAAGGGAAACCAAAAATAGGACTGAAAAAATGCTACCCTTTTTCTTCCATAATATAATTTAATAAACGTACTTTGATACATTTCATGCTTATGTAGAATGAGATTATATGTGCGTTTATAAAGGATAAGAGAATAAGGATGAAACGCTAAGAATTTCAAGTCTCTTATATTAAAAAAAAGCTTTATTCTACGCTTTTTATTTGCATTTAATGCTTGAACCGTTGTTCAGAAACATATTTTTCCAGATATTTTAGGGGTATTATAGTAAAAACCATTGTTTGGGCTTAACATATTTTGTTCTTCCCTTGAATAATGAAATTAATTAATATTATCGGTGATTTAAAATAAACATCGATATCAAATAAATATATTTTTTATATCCCAAATTACTGTTGCATATTTTCTAAATAAAATTTACTCTTTATCCATGGTTTAGGAGAAAATTTTGTTAATTGCGTAAAATTTGTGAGTAATCTATTTCTTGAATTTGAAATATATTAACCTTTGTATTGATAATAATCCTATCAATGTTTTGTTGACTAGTTTCGAGAAATAAAAATATTTAATTTTTTGATAACTTAAAATAACTAGTTTCCGAAAAAATTAGAAACAAAAACTTAAAATTTGTTTTGTTCTGGTTAAACATTAGAACAATGATGAACTGTTTTTTTTTTAATAAAACTCTGACTTAAGAGTCCGCCACACTAACCACGGGACCACAATCTGACACTTAAAAATCTAAGACATCTCAATATGGACGAGGAAGAATCATAATAATAGCAAGCAAAGTAGTAAATTAAATTTAAAATTTATTTTATATTTTCAGGCGTCTCCTAGTATGTCGAATAATTCGAGAAGAATCTTATTTACATTTCATGAATGCCTCTACTAAATAAATAAAAAAACACTGCATCAGGCGTGGATGAGGGAACAAAGAAGAAGACTTTATACTTGCTTTCAGGTAAACTGTAAATTTGCTGATATCATCTGAAAGGAACTAATGACTCGGTAAATACAACATTACCGCTCACTCCTTTATTTCCCAGAGGTAGACGGGGTTTGCATCGAAGAATTACGACGTCAGCATTATTACGAAAAATGAACGTACTTACCATCCTAGCTACGAACGAATGAAAACGCGGAGCTACGTATTTATCAAGAAAATTTTATCACTTAACAAATTATTCAGTAAGAATTTTTAATAACGTATAATAAAAATGACAAAAAAACTCACTTACGTCACAAACAGCAAGAGTTATTTTTATCATTGATATCTGAACATAGATGAAGAAAAATACTAAACATTTCAACATCTCTTCACAGATGAATATGAATGTGCAAATCAAAATTTGTAATAGTTAGTTTCTATGACTCATTAGACTTACATACTTTTAAGTTATTGCACTCAGGCACATAAAAAGTTGATACATGAATATTTTACAGCATTTAGTAATACATTAAAATTTTAATTCCGATAAAACATTAATTGTTAAAATGAAATCAAAATTGTAATAGTTGGTTTCCATTACTCACTAGACTAACAAACTCTTAAATTATTACACTCGCTCACAATTTTTTTTTATTCTTAATCATTTTTGATATTTTATTTATTGTTTCGGCATTAACTTTGCGGTAAGACATGTTACAATGATTAAAGAAAACACTTCGTTTTTTACCACTTGAGTTTTATTATAGACTACATGTTTCAGAAGTTAAACTTCCATCATTCAGGTCTGTATAATAACATTATTAATTAGTTATTATACAGACCTGAATGATGGAAGTTTAACTTCTGAAACATGTAGTCTATAATTTAACTCAAGTGGTAAAAAAACGAAGTGTTTTCTTTAATCATTGTATCATTTATGATGATTTAGAAATACACAAAAAAATTAATTCTGATAAAACATTAATTATTAGAATATGGAAGTCTGGGCATTTACGGGGCTTTCGACCGTCATAGGCTGGTTTGAGTGATCACTTTACACACGTGTAACGTTCACCAATTCTACCCATTATGGACAACCACACCACTCAAATTCTTGGAAGTTCTATATATATGAACCAATTTAGAAACCTTGTTCATGGTGAGATGTAAAGAAGCTTTTTATTAAGCAGAAACTCTTATATTAAAGTTATAACTCTTATAGTGAAGTTCTAGTGATTCATGAACAAGGTTTCTAAATTGGTTCATATATATAGAACTTCCAAGAATTTGAGTGGTGTGGTTGTCCATAATGGGTAGAATTGGTGAATGTTACACGTGTGTAAAGTGATCACTTTAACCAGCCTATGACGGTCGTAAGCCCCGTAAATGCCCAGACTTCCATATTCTTCTTCATCTTTGATGAGATATCAAAAAATAATATGAAAATAACTCCTGTAATTGGAGATAATCCAGATTTTGTGAACAAGTATTTGGACACACTCAAAATGTTGTAAATTAATTATTAGTCTGAAATCAGAATTTGGTAAACTTTGTTTGCATTACTCATTAGACTTACATACTCCTAATTATTACACTCAGTCACATAAAAAGTTGATTCATGAATATTTTAGAGCATTTAGTAATATTTAAAAAAAATTATGATAAAATATTAATTATCAATGTGTTTTTCCTTAATACATCACTATTATTTTATTCGTCTCCATTACAAAAAGTAATGGATAAAAACTCATTGAGAGGTATTATACAAGTGTTCAATTTTTACAATAATCAAAATGTCATTCCATTAAGTAAATGCCG
Source organism: Brachycentrus maculatus (assembly GCF_059751285.1). Lineage (NCBI taxonomy): Eukaryota > Metazoa > Arthropoda > Insecta > Trichoptera > Brachycentridae > Brachycentrus > Brachycentrus maculatus. The sequence goes on along the minus strand of NW_028281296.1, from coordinate 543,985 downwards.
TATCAAAAAAATAATTTTTTAAAATTGTATTTTTTTGATGATCAAATTTGAAATGTCTAACGTATAAAAAAACAACACCAAAATATAAGTTTTACGAAATGGTTTATAGTATGGCCAATAAAAATTGCATTAAGTTTGTTTCCAAGATTAAAGGAAAATTTCTCAAGGATTGAATGAAATATTATCAAAGGTAAATTTTATTTCCAATTTGTGAGCGTCTCGTATGTAAGGTAAAATAAAGTTGACTTTTCCATTTATAGACAGACGAGGGAAGCTGTAATTTCAAAAGAAAATTGGCATGACATAAACATGGGAAAGCATTTAAAAAGCATTGTATTTCGAACCAAAAATATGGTGAATTCGTATTGACAATGCAGAATGATAGATTATCCTTTCGCATTCCTTTTAGTTCTTCTAGGCCTCAAACACCGGTTCTCAAACAGTTTTGCTGGTGGTTTCTTTTTGACACTCGAAATATTTTACGGAGCCCTAAAATTAGATTAACCTTGTTATGAGTTTATTATTGAATTACAATAATTTGATGAAAATCAAAGGATAAATAAAAAAATACACTTTTAATACTGACTTTTACAACAGTAAACACAACTATCCTAATAATATATTACACGAAATAACATTGTATTGACTCCCCACAATTTAAACTAACAAAGTAACCTGTTTTTGATATTAAAAGCATTGTTTACTTGGCTGTATGGTAATATAACACTCTCCTTATCATTCATCGTTCACATTGTGTATTAACAATTTTTTGTATTTTTTTGTATTTTTTCTTTAAAGGAATAACCCGCAAAAGCGTCTATTTCAAATGCTTATCTGCAGGTAGGATAGTAAGGATAGGGAAGGTAAATGAGAAAAATACATCACAAACACCCAGACCAATTGAAAATAAATCTTTCTTGAATTCGCTTTGCAATTGACGGGAATCGAACTCGCAACGCCAGTTTCGCTGTCGAGCGTCTACCCATTGCACCATGGCGCATGCCCTATAAACGTCAGCCCGCTATAATTTCATTTTAACTTACATTCGACCTGATCTTGCTTAACACCTAAAGCGCGATGGCCTCAAACAAAACGCGCCCAGCGGTGGTGGGTCTAATCTGACCCAGTACAGAAATCGCCTTTTAGGCGTTTTTCGTCGGGTTTTTATATTTTATATATTATTCAAAATAGCCTACATAGCAATAGGATAATGTGTCATAAGTTTTGTATGAGAATTTTCAAGTTTTTGATAGTTTTGAAATTAAATTATCCAAGCGCATAATTTTACATCCAAACGCGACCGCGCGCTGCGGCTCACTACCACAGACTAACTAATTTATATACTCACTACTACCGCGGAGCATGTCACACGCGCATGTAGCATGGTTGGCAATGAAGCAGTGATTGTAAACATTTTTATTTTTACTGAATTCAAATAATTTGTGTTTTTAATTTTATAACTATATTTTAAGTCAACATCATAACAGATAGAATTATTAACAAAATGCAACTAAGTAATTATCTTCAAATATAAAACGTGGCAGTTAGCTCCAAAAACCACAAAATGATTCTAGGATTTTGAGTTAATATTTCAAGATAAATTTTTGTCCATAATGCAATTAAAATTTATTTTAAATACAGTGAAAATATTTAAATTTTCATTGAAAAATATATACGGAATTGCCCAAAATGGTGTAAATATTCATTTAAAGTTCGCCATTTCTTACATAAACATTTTGCGGGTTTTAGAAATTATGAATACAATTTTGTACGAAACCAAATAAAACTAATTATTATAAAAATTTTATATACAAGTTCGTTAGACATAATAGGTATGATATTTAATTTTATTATTGACCAATAAATTATTACCAAAAAATAAGAGGACAATCGGTACTTTTCTTGTTGAAATCGATGTTTTCATCACTTACTGACATTTCTTATAAAACCACGTTTTCCGTTCCCCTTTAAATTCTGAATCTAAGGTTTTTGAATTCTAAATCACTGTCATCTGCACTATTCTCTCACTTTTCTTTCTGTTTTAGAACTGTCCAAAAGTCGTTCAATCTCGTCATGAGATAATTATTTTTTTCCTGCCATTATGGTAAAGTGTCGAAAAGATTTAAAAAAAATAAAACTAGAAATCGTTCAAATATAAAACAGTTTATTGTGAAGGTTTGTGTTTTGTAATATTAATATTTTTTAAACGTAGATTTACCTTATAGTCTATATATATGATATTTAATCCGTCATACAAGTAAACAAATAAATCAGTTAAAAACAAATATAAAAAAAAAAAACAATAAACGGAAACAATCGCCAAAGATTGACAATGTATGCTTTTGTTTTTGGGATTTCAAAATCACGGCAGACGGCACACTAACACATTGATAGCGAACAACTGACCTTACTCAATATGATTTTTGATATTTTATTTGTTCTTTTTTTTAAAATAACTCATTTGAATCTGGTCCAATAATTTTCGTTTGTATCTCAATTTGTAGGTAATTTTTTGAAGAACGATTACACTCAAGGAAAACGACGTAAACAAATTACCTATTACGTAATCAATAATTTTCCGCGATGGTGGGTCTGACCAGACCCACCATCGCAGAGGAGGTGTTAATTTTACCATGACTTTCAGAAAATATGGTATAAAATCAGATAAAATTTAGGCTATCCGCTCTGTCGTCATTGAATTTTCTGAACGACTGGAGCATTTTTCATTCGCACAATCCCTTGGGCTGTCGTCCGTTTTAAAACTTCAGTGTGAATCAGTTTTCAAGCGAAAATTTCTAGGGAAATCATTCTATACTACCTGTATAAAGTGTACAACCGGATTTTTTTTATTCTAAACTCAGTTTATTCCGATTCCCAACCAACAAGGCTCTGTTGTATTTATTTATTCTTATCTTGGCCGGATTTCGGCTTACTTTAACTGTTTCACACTCGTTAATTGAATTAGTTTATTTTATCTCTGCGTCTAATTATGTTACTTATTCTCTTTTTCATACACTGGGTTATTCACGCCATGGATGATATATCAATTTACGTTTATATCTTTTGGCTGAATGATTCATTGTAATAAGGACAAAAAATAATCAAAAATGCATTTTATGTTGAGGAAAAAATCATAAAGACATATTTTAAATTGATATGTTATACAGACTCTCTCTCTTAGAAATATATGTGAACTAATTCGGAATGAATCTCACTGATGTATATTGTACATTGCACTATGTTTTTATAAAAATGTTAATAAAACCCTTATCCGCACCCCAATGGTGCATAGGGCACTGCATCATATAAACGCAGTGTTATCTTGATCGTTTACACATGAAGGAAAGGTGATCAGCCCTCCGCTTCAGGTACCAGTCCAGGGTAATATTGAATAAATATGACAGTGAAAAAATCACTTATATTTATTTTACCCCCCTTGGGAATCGAACCCGGGACTTCCAGAACGGTAGCCGAGCGTGCTGACCATTACACTACGGAGGCGGACTATACTTATTGCACTTATAATATGTAAATATGTATATACACACACATATAAATATTTAAAAACGAATATTACTGGTGCAAAAGACCTGGTGATTTTTTTTTGTAATCCTTATATTAAATTTCAAATTGTAAGCCGCTGGGGTTACTCTTTCTATTTTTACTTCTGTATTCTTTGTTTGTTTGTTTAGATGTGTTGAATAATTTTGCAATTAACGCTTTATTAGATACGTGCTTTTGTCACAATGAGGTTTTTCCGGTCGTTCAACCTACATACTAAGTATGAAAAATTTAGCAACGATTAATATTAAAAGTAAGCAGTGTCCGAATTTAATGAACAAATAAAAATTATCCTTTGGAGTTCATTTTTGACAGGATAAAGTCTTAATTACTCAAAGAGTTTTGAAGCATAGGTGTAGTTAATTAATTGAAAATATATATTAAAGATATAGGTATCTGAAGAGAATTTTTAAAACAAATTTAAAACCCTGTACTTGCCAATTGTTTTCCACAACGAAAACAAAAATTCAATTTTTAAAATAAATTTCAGCAAATATACTTATAAAAACATTTAAACAATTTATATATATATATATATATATATATATATATATATATATATATATATATATATATATATATATATATATATATATATATATATATATATATATATATATATATATATATATATATATATATATATATGTAATAACCATATCCGCTCCCTAGGTGGAGCATATGGAGTCCACAAACTGTCTCCAGGCTTTTCTGTCGGCTGTCAGCTCCCTTGCATCCTCCCAAGTCAGATCCGCGTCGCGAAGTTCTGACGAGAACTGCCGACGAATTGTCAGCAATGGTCGTCCTGGGCGGCGCGAACCTGATGCCTTGTAAAAGAGGCAAGCTTGATTAAGGCTCTCAGGAGGCATGCGGAGTACGTGGCCAAGCCAACTGAATCGCCTTTTTTTGACGACAGTTGTGACCAAGATTTGCTGCGTCCTACGCCTTATCTCTTCATTCCTCACAAAGGAATATATTTATATATAAATTTATATATTTATATATAAATTTATATATATATATATATATATATAAATATAAATTTATATATATATATATATATATATATATATATAAATTTATATTTATATATATATATATATATATATATATATATATATATATATATATATATATATATATATATATATATATATATATATATATATATATATATATATATATATATATATATATATATATTTATATATTTATATATATATATATAAATATATATATATATATATATATATATATATATATATATATATATATATATATATATATATATATATATATATATATATATATATATATATATATATATATACACATTTATACATATTTTTTATGGTGTAAAAATGGAATTAATTAAACAACACAATAGTAAATTTAATAATGTATTTGTTACAAGTATAAACATTTAGGAATTATTTACAGCCGATAAGGCAATGGCGTTGATAAAGAATATTTTAACTGTAATATTTGCATGGAAACTTTAGCAATCAAACATTATATCCGGGAAATTATTCGAAGAAATTGAAATATTATCAAAGACTGTTTGCGGTTTACATTTACTTTGTTCAAAACGTTTCAGAGGGTAGTGTTTTTATTCCAGAAAGGCCAAGTAATTAGCAGTTCTGAAAAGACTAAGCAGTAATTAGTTCAGCGAAATAAGTTATTTTCGTTATTCTTGGATTTTGGCAGGGAGCCATAAATATTATTTCATTATCTGTATTTTCTTTACAGATTTAACAAATTCTATGAGAATTATACCTTAAAATTATACATGTTTGTTATCCCTTAGCTTTAATATCAACAGCGGATACGCATGGTACTCTTAATATATCAAAAAGTAATATCATTTATATCCTTACAAAATAAATAAAAAGGATCTTATATTTATTTTCGATAATCTTCTTGAAATTTGGAATATATATATTGTAGTCGTACAGGAGCAAGTGACCAACTAACAAAACGTAAATGTTCAGGTGGGTCATTTAAGTATCTTTTGCTTGGTAGGAAAATAAACATCAATGCAGTTTGTAATTTTTAACAAGTCAATATATTATACTGCCAAGGTTAAAATCCTATGGAATTTTCGTAGGACAATATTAAGCTAGTAAAATATCAAATAGTCAGTGATCACGTTTTTGTAAAAAATGCACTTGGTCACTTTCTCCTGTATGACTACGATATGTTTATTATTGAATGTGCATATATACTCGTACATATATGCCAAATTACTCGTGAAATACGATTATCGATTGAAAAACATCCATTCTTTTAACGATTAACATAATAAAGGCTGAATTTTGACAGTAAAATTTTGATATTTTTACATCTCTAGAAATTTTTAGATTATTCGCATGTGTTAAAAAATTTAAATAACATGATTTCGGTGACCCAATGATCACTTTCCTATGGTGCAAAAGGAAATCCAAGTATAATAATCCCATTGAATTCGCAATTGAGTAATAGTAATCTTATGGAAAAAAAACATGTGATCACATTTTGGAATTTTGAATTGAAATACTTTTTAATTTAATGTATACTGGATTTTTGAGTTGAGCAGGAGTAGGAAGTTGTGATGTTCAAAAAATCCTAAACAGTACTCAATTTTTTAAAATAAACGTTAAAGATTACACATGACAATTAGCAAATGTCAACACTCCATACTTAACACAATCTGAGATTCAAAATAATATCAGTTTTGAAACACCCGTTATGTTTCGAAATTATCAACGTAAGAGGCATGATGGAATGAAATGGGATGACTTATAATTTGCTTTTCTTGTCCTTCTCTCTGTAACGATGATAAATGTGTAGTTTATGTGATTCACGAATGGCGCGGCATTATGGCCCACAGACGAAGGAATGGCGGCAGTTTAGCATAATGCGCATTGTGTGAATTTTTATTTCAAATAGCATTCCCTGGAGATAGTTTATCCGACACGTGAATGATTCACTCACGCGGTTTTACTTTGTTGAAAAATCCCTGTGTAAAAAACGGAGCATATTTTCAGATAAACACGATCAAATTTGTTTAAAACTGAGTAGTTTTACTTCATATATTTTAATACGCATTTGTCTACCTCAGAAGTGTAGTGAGAATTACCAAGATTCCGGGTCCGATTTTTTGGGCAAGTCAAAATAAATATACCATGTGTGAAGTTTCACTCTAATATTCAATAATGACCTGAATCGCAGGACTGATCTCTTCGTTTTCAAGCGATTAACGATCAATATAGTGCTGTGTTGATGTGATGAAGTTCTCAACACGTCATTTGGTGAGGATTAGGATGAAGAGAACATGAACGGGGATGATAAATATCAGTCAAAATGTAACATGCTAAAGTATTTTTTTAAATAAATTATAATAAAATAACATATAGGCTTGACATAAAAATTTATTTCTTAAATATTTTGTAGAAACCAAAATTTAATGGAACAGCTTGAATACATTTTAAGAGGCATCGCCGACAAGAGGCTGTATCGTTACGTTTTTGTGGAGATTGAAGAAAATTATCCTAAAATTTTTTTGTTCATAATCCGCATATCAAAAGAAGGGGTGTAATGTGAGAGTATTTCCTCATTTTTAAATAAAACGTAGGGAGCTTTTACTTCTAAAAGATATATGTTTTATACTGTATATTACGTCTATTTTCATACATCACGTCTTAAGTAAGCTTTTATTCTCACGGTATCGAAAAACGAGTCGATTCACGCCTCAAATTCTTACACAATTTCTAGTTGTTTTATTTTATTTTATAAAACTTTTATCCATATCCAGTGTCAAGGGATAACATCGTGTTTTTATAATAAACAAATGTTTTATTCTTACTAACGGAATATGTCGATTCAACCATCTAATTAGAATAAAATGAAAATACCTAAGTTGTTTAAATGTAAAGTTTTTAACAGTGTATAAACAACCCATTAAATAGTAAAAGTATGTAATTATCAACCATAAAAGGTTAATTGTTCTTAGTAATTACGTTGACATTATATTTCACGTAAATTTCTAACATGCCCGAAAAAGGTCTTAATAGTGATGTTTGCACCAGTATAATTTTTAACGATATTTTCACAAAATCTGAACACAACCGTGTGTATTAATGTATTATTTCAATATTTTATTCAATTGATTTTCATCTAAGCTTCTCGGAGAAGGCCGTATATCAAGATAAATTAAGTGCATCTACATAGACAAAACATATTTTTCGATGACCGATGACATTTGGCTAAATAAAAGTGATCGCCTTATACATTCGTACAACTTTCACCATTTTGCTCATTTTTGAGCTTCTCTATTCCATTAATCGTATAAATGCAATGTTGTTGGTTTACTTTCAAATAGTTAGTTAACTAAATCTTATTTGATTTTGCAAGTATGGCAGTGGCGCCTTCAGTTGAGAAATAAGTAAGATATACTGCTTTATCTCAAGTTGAAACACCTATCGTGTTCAAATTTTTTTGTAGGGTGCGAAACGAAGTGTTTGATAAATATTACATTTTTGATATATATATATATATATATATATATATATATATATATATATATATATATATATATATATATATATATATATATATATATATATATATATATATATATATATATATATATATATATATATAAATATACATATATATTTATATAAATATTTTTAAATATATATATATATATATATATATATATATATATATATATATATATATATATATATATATATTTGTATATATATTTTTTTATTTAATATTTTTTTGAAGAGACATTGAAAGAAATTTAAATGTTCAATTTAATTCAAAGGCTTAAATTTGCCAAATTTACATTTCCAACATGTTTCAGAGTTGACACAGATTTTAAGATAAAATTATATAATTAATCGTAAAGGGTATATCATAAAAGCCACGGGGCATTATGTAATAAGTTAACTCATATGTCATTACGAAAGTTGAACTTTGTCTTCAGTTAGATTCCCTGTTTTACACACGGCGGTATTCCTGAAGGATTGTGAAAATCAATTATGAAACTTTGTGTAGAAACATTATATATTCCTCGTTTCATGATACGCTACTCTGTATATAACTTGTACAGTAACAAATCTTGGAAGATGATGATATCTTGTTATCTACACTATCGGCTTCGATTTAATACGAATGTTAATATTACGACTCCGTAGTGTAATATTAACTTTACTTCTACTTTATTACAAATTGTTGCTATCTGTACTCAGTCATACTTCGCTGTGGTTATGTAAAATAGAAAGATAATAGAAAGCTCATTTATGATACAATTGAATAAATTTTCCACGTTTTACTTAGTCGCCAACATTTGAGAAGCCGAAATCTGCGTTATGAGGTTGTGAATTGTGGTTTATAAACTTATGACTTAAACCAGCCTATGACATGTCATAAGCCTCGTATATGCTTAGACTATCATAATCTTAACAATAGTAAAATTATCAGATACTGGGTTTTTTACCCTACGCATAAGATGTCTATATTAATCTTGATATGAAACATCCATATTTCCTCTTTGTTAAACGTTACACAAGTGTACAAAATGACCGCTTAAGCCAATGAAATGCCAGATCTTAAGCCCTGAAATACTCATACATCCATCTTCTTTCATATAAAGCAGAATTCCCATAAAGTTGAGGCATCTATAAAATTACCATTTTTTCTTTATCTGAATTGATTATCATTTTTAAAAAAATCTTGATATAAGTGTACTTTTATATTTACCATTTCATAAGTTAAACAAATATTAAAATAAACATACAGGACCTTGACTTCATATCAATTCTTTATTTTAGTGCTTTCACACAAACATCATGGTTAGATTAACGCAGAGAACATCATAGTCTAAGCTTAACTCGAAGGTGCACAGTTTACACCCGCGCTGTGCCAGGCGGGTTTCCCGCAAGGTATCGGACCCTCCCAAGGTGTCCGCCGCGTGGTGTAATGGTCAGCGTGTTTAGCCACCGTGCTGGAGGTCCCGGGTTTGATTCCCAGGGGGGGAGGTGAAAATAAATATTAGTGATTTAACACTGTAATATTTATTTAATATTACCCTGGACTGGTTCCTGAAGCGCAAGAGTGATCACCTTGCCTTCATGTAAGTAATGATCAAGATAACACTGCGTCAATTTGATGCAGTGCCCTATGCACCATTAGGTGTGGATAAGGGTTTTAAAAAAAATAATAAACATTTTTCTTTTGCTTGTAAAACTTAATTTTAAATTCAAAACTTACAATGTAGTTGAAAAAAAATTACGTTTATTCATTTCAAAAGAACTTTCATTTTAATATTTCATAAACTAAGTCTAAAAATGCTGGCAAAAGTTTTTAGAGCGTCCATTACTTTTTTTAAAACGTAGTGAATAAACTCGTAAAAGTTATTACGGTATCTTTATAAAACAATATAAATATAACTATACCTTGCTAGTTCCGACCGTCAAAGTAACAGGAACTTTATGATTTATTTCAATCCAGCCCATACTAAAAAGTTGAGATTTTGTTTTCTATTACCTGGCAATCTTCGTCAGAGTAATAATTATTTGATAGATTCATTTTGCCGAGAAGGAGGATTTTAGAAATTTCACAATTTTATTTATTTCATTTTATTTTATTTGTTCGGGAATTGTACCTACAGCTTTACATTTAAAAAATAATATAAAGAAAATGTTACATTTACAAACATAGTTACATTAATATATTATTAGATTAAAACCAATATTTTAAGCTTTTCCATTTTATTTTTATTTGACCAGCGACCGGGTTTCGGGGTTACCGACATCATCAGACTGGTCTGTCCAGTCTGATGATGTCGGTAACGACGAAACCCGGTCGCTGGTCAAATAAAAATAAAGTGGAAAAGCTGAAAATATTGGTTTTAATCTAATAATATATTAAAAATGCAATTCCATCACGAAGTGTCAGTGGATAATATAAATCTATTAAATAGTTACATTAATAAAAATAAAGCCAATTAAACAATTTCACATTTATGTTATAATAACTATTAAACCATTAAGAGACAAAAAAGAGTGGGAGTGTGTGTGTGTGTGAGGAAGAGAATAAAGGAGTGAGGGTATGGTATAAACATAGAATTTGCAGGAAGGAAAAGGAAAGGAGAGGAATTAATGAGAGTGGTTAAAGGATTATTTTCTACGTAAGAAGATTAAAAATAAGAATATAATTTTATTTCGCAGATTGATGAAAGCGCCCCCAACGAAGTAGATATTTTAAGGAAATTTTACAAACTTATTGATATACAACTAAGTAACTCTTAAATAAGCTTTTAGGAAATGGAAATATAAAACTGTATGTTTATTAAAATAACAACTATAATTTTTTTCCACATATATTTTATTTGATTAGTGATCGGGTTTTGTTATTACGGACATCATTAGACTAGTGAGAAGCTAAATATGTTTTTGTTACACAACATGGCAGGGGTTAAAAACTATGATTTCATTTATTGGTTTCTAACAATATGAATTTAAATTGAGTGAATTTAAGAAGTGTATTATAAAAGTAATTACATCAAAATTATTTTAAAGGTTTTATGTATGATATAATATTTTTAATTTAATTATAGAAATAGATTTTTGTATAATGCTATTTAAATTATAAATTAGAGGAATTTAAATATAAAAATCCATTTCTGTAATAAAATTATACTTGGAACCTTTGCCATAACTTATATGTTTTTATAATTAATCAGTATTTAAGTTTACTCAATTTGAAATCATTTAACAGTCATTTTGTTAGAAAATTTTATATTTAAAATTTTAACCCTTGCCTTGTTGTGTATATGACATAGAATGTTGTCTACCCTACCCTCTCACTAGTCTGATGATGTTGGTTATGACGAAACTCGGTCTGTTTAAATAAAAAAAAATTTGGAAAAGAAATTTATAGTTGTTATTTTATTATGTAAATTATGTGTTTAATATCAATTTTTGAATTTTTAGAAAATTAAATTAAATCTTAATGTTTTGTAATATAATCAAGTTCAACATACCACATTATTTTATTTCTAATATGAGAATATGGATCCCGATTTTTTTTGTAGAAATAACTACACAATTTACTATAACTATATATTTTACCTCGACGAGTTATGTCTTATATTGATTTGGAAATGAGATATCACTTGGTAAATACCAGTATTTCGTAAAACCGATTGTGATACGTGTTTCAGTGCATTCCGCATCATTTTCAAACACAGATACGGCATTTGAAAATTATTATGAATGCACAAATATTATGATTTTTACCATAAAGTGACTATCGAATCAAACAATAAAATAATTCAGAAGATTTTTTAAAAAAATATATCAAATTATTATTTATTTATTTTTATTTTTTTTATTTATTTATTTTATTATTTTTTTGACATCTCATCAAAGATGAAGAAGAATATGTAAGTCTGGGCATTTACGGGGCTGACGACCATCATAGGCTGGTTTAAGTGATCACTTTATACACGTGTAACATTCACCAATTCTACCCATTATTGACAACCACACTACTCAAATTCTTGGAAGTTCTATATATATGAACCAATTTAGAAACCTTGTTCTTGAATCACTAGAACTTCACTAGAGACATCTATTGGTGAGATGTAAAGAAGCTTTTTTATTAAGCAGAAACTCTTATATTTGGACACACTCAAAATGTTGTAAAATATGTCAACATAAATAAATATGTAGTTGAAATGAGTCTATGATCTAACAAGGTTTAAAACTTGGATTGTTACTCGCAACACATGTACACATGTTACCTGAATTATTTGAAGGAGATTTTTACTCACAAAGCTTGGGAGCTAATCATTTATAAAAATAGATAACAGAAACTTTGTGAAAAAAAGTGGTTAAAACAAATTTGTTTTATTTTACGAAGTTTATAAAACGTGCGAAAAACGTTAAAAAAATGATAACTTAGCTTTTATGATACATAATGCGCAGCCCAAAGTAGTCAACTTTAAATCATATGTCAAGGGAAGGTGAAAAGCAGGTGAAAAAAGGAAAAAGTTGAAGGAACATCGGGATCTGAACGGGTCTAAGGGTAGAGCAGCTGTTTAATGTCGTCAAGGATCGGGGTAAGTATAGGGGCATGAAAAAAGCCTACATCTGAAAACGTACATAGCGTCGAAATATTATTTGGCAACGCTATCGTACTTCTACAAAAAGAGCTTTGAAAGAAACTTGAAATAAAAACCTACAAATTAGTTATATATTTAAATAAATATATATTGGAAACCATGTGAAGTATAATCCGTTCCAAAAACCATTAATTTTCATTATTGGGGTGAGTATGTTTCCGCAAAAAAACTCCAATTTAGGGAATTAATGATACATACCGAATTATTTTATTCAAAACACACACTTTGGAATGAATTAATGCGTGGGAAATTCACCTTTTCTTTCATTTTATTGCTTTGAATTTCTTAAATATACAGTGGAACCTCTCATAACGAGCATAATTCTTTCCAGAATCTTGTTCGTTAACCGAAACATTTTTTTTTGTTTTCACTGGCGCGGAAATTCCGATTCACAAGTGAATGTCGTGAAAAAGAGACTTGCCCTCTCTCTGTAAATGTCGTTCATTAGGGAAGCAATTTGTTCATATTTTTTTTGCTCGTTATGAGAAATTCCAATGTACCAAATGTGTAATAGCCCCAAAAATGTTTAATATTTTAGTGCTTAATAAAAGAAAAATTACTCCTTTAATTGAGGATAATACAGATTTATGAACAAGTATTTGGACACACTTAAAATGTTGTAGAACAAATATTAAATACTGTTTTTTTTTATTTACAAGATAATGGAATATAGTGCACCTATGTAATTCATAAAGTTGTAGTGAGATATGATTTGTGAGGTGATACAAATCTTAATCTTTCTGAATTCAGAAACTGACATTCCACCCATGGGCGCCCATATTTGACTCGTAAAAACGAAAAGGCCATAGGCTCGATGTCGACTTCAGTAATTTGATCACACGAGCGTCAAGCTCTAATGAACCAATTTAGAGCCATTTAAAATACATATTTTACGAAATACATGCTATTTTTCTGACAAATTCTTTGAAATATATATTTTTTTCTCAAATATTTAGAAGCATCGTTGATTTTGTAGAGTAACCAATCAACCTTATTTGATTACGTTTGGGTCAACTTATAAATTCGAAAGCCCATAAAGTATTACTTCCAGCATACTAAGTTAAATCAACTAATTATTCGTCGTTGTTAAATAAATTTATGGCTGCCAGTAAAAAAATTATAAACGTCTGTAAGCAATTATGTCCGGTCAATACGTTATTGGCGGTTTATATTTACTTACTGTCAGTATTTATTCAACAAAATAGTTTTTGAGCAAATTTGCATACAATAATTATTAATGCAATGAAACTGTATTAATATTTTTTTGATTAAATGGAAACCTGACGTATTTTGCCAACGATCCTTTTTCCCAAATGGTCGGTTTCCAAAGTTCTCACGGTCAGTTTTGTAGAGACTATTATTATAAATATATATACCTACTTAAGGTTTAAAAAATAATAAACTGTTTTTTTTCTAGACAACTGAAATTTCTCTTTTTTGTTTATTTATACGTTATAATGAAAAAAAAATCTATACAGAGTGGGGCATTAAAAAGCTCAATTTTTAAAGTGGCCCAGGAAAAAAACTTCAATACTTTACGTATTTAAAATATATTGAAGATATAATAAAACATACAAAATATAAATAAATATATTTTTTTTTAATTACCTAACGTTCCAGTGACTCAGAAATCTAGCTACTGTTTATGCAACACTGCTCATCAGGACCCTACTCAGACTTCAACTTTTTAAGTTTCATAGCCTATGCCTGCTCGTGAGTGGATTTACTCTTTATGTTTAAAGTTACTATAATTTCATGTAATTCATGAGTGAAAAGTCTAGGCAAAACCACTCACTCAAAAACACAAAAACAAAAAGTAAAAATAAAGTTTTATGCACTTCTTAAAATATGTTTAAGAATGTTTATTTAAATACAAGGAAATATATGTATATTTTGTACCACTAAGTGCAAAAAGGATTCAAATCCATATTTTTATCAGTTACATTTTCAATCGTTAAATACAATTTTAGAATTAATCTAAAAAATCATGGGGCAAAATCTTTTTGTCCTTGATGATGTCCGTGATGTATTATAGATGGGAGGAAAAATAAATTTTAAAAGATAAGGAATATTAGTGTAGATGTTGTTTCCATCAATAAGAGGACAGGCGAACAAAAAGAGGAATGAAATCTTCATGTTGATGCAACATTCATACGATATAGATTTAAAAATAGTAAAAAATCGTACTTCATAAAAAGAATAAAACAAATAAGTAATTGATTCGGCACTTTGTTGTAAAATCGGTACATTTTTAATTAAAATTTTACTTTATTATTATGTATTGTTACTATTATGACGTATTTCGATGCATTCCACGTCGTTTTTACGGTGTTTGAAAATGATGCAGAATGCATTGAAACACGTGTCAGAGATTTTAAGAAATAGTTGCATTAATCAAGTACAATTTAAATAAATTAAAAAACACTGACTAACGAACAAAACTGTATTATTTTACCAAATTTAAAAGTATTAGTTACTTAATAAAAAATATCATTCATTGTATTTACAGATACTTTGATGTATGGATATTATCAAAAAATCACAGAAAGAAAACATGTTTTGAATTGAACAATGTGAAATAAATCAACAAAAAAGTAACAGTCTACTCTGATGCTAAATTCCTCTATAAATTAGTGCCTAAAATATTTTGAATATTAAAACATCGTATTGTCACTTGTTTTGGCATTGAAATTTTGGAATAACATTGTTGAAATATAAACAAAAATACTTGTAAAATATATTTTCTGTGAATGTTTTTACTTATTGATGAGAATATATATAGTTCTCCTTATTATTAACTCCAAAAGAAAACAATTGTTTTATTTTTTTCAACATAAAATTTGTTTGCAGATGAGCCTTTAAAAAAATATTTACTAACTAACATCACAGTTAAACGAAAATGCACTGCCACTTATTCTAGAAGATTTTGTAGTACGTATATGGAAAAACTTACTTAGACCGCAAAAGACAAATGGACATAAAAAAAGAGGCATAACAAAAGGATGTTCATTAATAATTCATGAAGCCATTAACAAGAACAATAAAGGAGCCTGAGAAGTCTTTGGATCTTTTGTTGACCATTTCTAAGAAAACCAATGGACTAAAAAGATTTTTTTAGTTTTTCGTGAACTTCTGAAAACATACAAATATTAAAGTTGAATTTTATTCTGGAGTATACATTTTTAATTGTAAATTTTCATCTGCAACCAATTATCATGAAAAGTAATGAAATTGTTTTGATGCCACATACGCACACACACACACACACACACACACACACACACACACACACACACACACACACACACACACACACACACACACACACACACACACACACACACACACACACACACACACACACACACACACACACACACACACACACACACACACACACACACACACACACACACACACACACACACACACACACACACACACACACACACACACACACACACATACACACACACACAGACACACACTCAAACACACTTAAATGAAGTATATACAATAACGAACGTAACTGGATTTAAGTTTGGTACTTGAGTTAAAAAATTAATCACCTTTTCGAAAGATGCTATAGTTTTTGCGAATGGCGTCGTAAATCATTTATATTTGTCATTTGTAAACTAGACAGCTGCAGTACAAAAACAGATTGATAAAATGGGCACGTTTATCAAACACTCACAGTAGCCACTTGACGGATATCACCTTTTCACTTAACAGAAAAAAAATTAAAGGTCCAAATAAAGATTTCGTTCACTCATTTTTTTTTTATTAAGTAAAAAAGTTATTCGAAAAAAAATATGAAAAAAAATCGCTACACTTTATTTGATTGTATATTGCAGCTGTTTTATTCACAAATATCAAATATGACTGACGTACGACGCCATTTGCAAAAATTATAACATAGGGTGATTATTTTTTTTCCACCCAAATTTTCCAGTTATATTTTACACAAATAAAAAATAATTGTAGGTCTTTAGTTGTTTTTATATTTTAATTTATATTTGAAGCAATCATTTTGTGATTTTCCATTTTATAATTAAAATACAACTTTGTTTTAAAATCTCCATTCATATTTTATTATAACTTAATTATAATGTCTACCGGTTTCGAAGCTAACCACTTCTTTTTAAAGACTGATATATACTTGAATTAAAACTGATTAATGCTAATCAGTCTTGAATAAGAAGTGGTTAGCTTCGAAACTGGTAGACATCATGATTAAGTTTTAATAAAATATTTATGGTGATATTAAAACATAGTTATATTTTAGTTACAAAATGAAAAATCACAAAGTTATTACCTCAAATATATATTAAATAATTTAAGCGGGTACGGCCAATGAAGCAAAAAATACAAAAAACTATCTGCTCTTATTATTTAAATTACTTATGAGAAACGCGGAATTAAATATTACACAGGAAAAATAACAATATACAATATTTTAATCTCATGTTTCGTGGATTATAATTATCTTTCAATTTCAATTATTTCATAATACATTTTAAACTAAAGAATATTAAATTTTCCCTCAAAATATTTAAAAATTTGCTTTTTTTTCATTTATAAGGAAAATAATCATTTTTAGATTCCTGGAAAAGGTTAATTTGAGATTCTTAAGAGAAAACTGGAATGTGAAATTATATCGAGATTTATGTGTTATTGTTTGTGCGTGATATTTCGAATTATCCTTCCCAGAATTTCTAATTTATTTTTATCTCATATTTCATGGATTTTAATTATCTTTTTTGTTCAATTATTTCATAATATATTTTAAACTGAAGAAAATTATATTTGCCCTTATAATATTTAAATATTTGTTTTTTTTTTCATAATTAAGGCAAGTAATTATTTTTAGATTCCTGGAATAGGTTAATTTGAGATTCTTAGGAGAAAACCGGAATGTGAATATAATGTTCGTACTAAGAAATTATATCGAGATTTATGTGTTATTGTTTGTGTGTGGAATTTCGTATTATCCTTTACAGAATTTCTCTCAAGGATTCGCAAGAGGGTAAAATGTTTTCTCGTATTATGTGTGTTCTTCCATTACGTGAATAATAATAACATAATAAATCGTGATTTTTATATGGTACCTTTACAATTTTTCATTATTTCCTCACTTAACATTTTATTTTTAGAATGCAGGTATATTCGTTTTAACAATGAACAATATTTGAAATTTAAAGCCCTATAGGGGTGTTAAAATTTTCTGTATATGTACTTTGAAAATGTTTTTCATTAAAAAAAATGTACATTGTATTATACAGGATGGCACAAAATTAATCACACTATCGGAAGATGTAATAACTTTTGCAAATGTATGTCAATCATATTTGACATTTGTGAACAAGACAGCTGCAGTTTACAAACGAATTCAAGTTAGTGTAAAATTAATCATTCAATTTTGATTTTTCATAACTTTTTTTCTAAATAAAAAAATTGAAATCGTGTGATGGAAATTCTAAATTATATCCAAACAATTTTTTGTAAGGTGGAAAATATGATATCGATCAAGTGGCTGCTGCCAGTGTTGATACACAGTTGTGCCCGTTTTATCAATATGTTTATATACTGCAGCTGTCTAGTTCACAAATATCAAATATGATTGACGTACAACACTTTTTGCAAAAATTACAATATCTTTTGATCGGTGATTTTGTAAACAGAATGTCAGAAGACAGACTTCCACGTGTCACCCTTCAAGGAAACCCTGAAGGACGTCGACCTCCAGGCAGGCCTCCAAAAAGGTGGAGAGATAGCTGGCAGTTAACATCCCGAGAGCGAAAGGCGAAGGAACAGACAGATTCTGAAGATCTACGAAAAGAAAAAGAAGAAGAAGAAGAATGAATAATAATGCAAACGAGCGTAATCTGACAGTTGAAAGAAAAAAACAAACATTGAATTAGTAACAATGCAAACGAGTATAATAAGAGAGTTGAATGAAAAAAACTGAATGTCATCATTAAGACGCAAACGTTTGGATTATGAAGACGTCAGCATAAACTTTATAAAAAATTCAGAATAAAAGGTGCAAAGTAAGAATATTTTATAAATCCAGCTTGCTAAGAAGTTGAGCTGAAATCCAGACAAAACTGTACATATTATGGAAAACTTAATAAAACTTAGGTAGTCTTAACTTACTTTTAGTAGGGAAAACAAATTGGGCATGTTGTAAGGAAAATTTATCTCTTTGTCACAGGTTGGAATTTAGTTAAGCCGGAACAAACATTTTTTTCTTCACTTGTTCAGCTAAATAAAGCAAAAAATGATAATACTCCCTCCCAAACGTTCAGCTGTGTTCATCATCGCATACTTTATGCTAAAATTTTTGATATTATTTTTTGACATCTCATCAAAGATGAAGAAGAATATGGAAGTCTGGGCATTTACGGGGCTTACGACCGTCATAGGCTGGTTTGAGTGATCACTTTACACACGTGTAACATTCACCAATTCTACCCATTATTGACAACCACGCTACTCAAATTTTTGGAAGTTATATATATATGAACCAATTTAGAAACCTTGTTCATGAATCTCTAGAACTTCACTAGAGACATCTATTGGTGAGATGTAAAGAAGCTTTTTACTAAGCAGAAACTCTTATATTAGTATGTGAGATCCAAACCTGGATTATAATCACACACATGAGAAACGCCAGAAAATACCATTTTCATTTTTATTATTAAGCTAATAATTTGACCAGATAATTTATT
Organism: Brachycentrus maculatus; assembly: GCF_059751285.1. Classification (NCBI taxonomy): domain Eukaryota; kingdom Metazoa; phylum Arthropoda; class Insecta; order Trichoptera; family Brachycentridae; genus Brachycentrus; species Brachycentrus maculatus. The sequence continues at coordinate 524,515 of NW_028281296.1, read as the reverse complement.
TAATAATAGAGATAATCCAGATTTTGTGAACAAGTATTTGGACACACTCAAAATGTTGTAAATTTTTTGATATTAAAAAAAACAATCTTCAAATAAATAAAAAAAATACTCATAAATGGATAATGCATATGGATAGATCTTTTTGTCTAGAATTTTCACTCGTGAATAACATAAAATTAATGAATGCTTCATATGATTCTTGAACGTTTTTCGCAGATAATTTGTGAAACATTTTAATAACTCTGTAAAATAAAAATAAAAACTTTGTTTTAAACCACTTTTATTGGTATATTTTTTCCAACTATTTTTAACAAGAAACTTGTTATCATCAGGGTTAAAAACTGATGGTGACAAAGTTCTTGTCGAAACCGGCTGGAAAAAAATGTACAAAGTGATTTAAAGAAAGTTGTTTTTTTTTTTTAATAATTGAAATTACTTTAAACATAAAGTGTAGATCCAATCCACTACGAAAAGGTAAAGGCTTTAATACTTATAAAGTTGAAGCTTATGTAGGGCCATAATGAGTGGTGTTGCATAAGCCGTAGCTAGATTTCAGTGTCACTTGGATGTTAGGTAATTCGAGTAAATCTAAAATAGATCGCATCATTTGGTCATGCAGTATTCATTGCATTTTATAATAAATTTTCTTATACACACAGTTTTATAAATAAGTATTGTTAAATGTACCCTCGTTACGGGTTAACTTAATGCGGGCACATTACTATAAATCGTAATTTGTGATTATTTGTATCACAAAAAATAAATAATATGAATTACAATATAAAAATATCAAAACTTATGAATTAACTTTTAAAATAAAACTAATTTAAAAGCTATAAAAAGTTTTAATCAATTAAGAATTAGAGCAAAAATAAACAGATTCATAGATTTTCTAATGCTAAAATGGTTACCTCAAATGGATTTAATTTAATTCTAAGTTAAATATAAAAAAAGTTTAACAGTTAATATCAGCGCTCAATTCTCAAAGGATATGTACATTTAATTGTTTAATGAATAAAGAAAACACTTGTTTTTTACCACTTGAGTTTTATTATAGACTACATGTTTCAGAAGTTAAACTTCCATCATTCAGGTCTGTATAATAACTATATAACTATTGTTATTATACAGACCTGAATGATGGAAGTTTAACTTCTAAAACATGTAGTCTATAATAAAACTCAAGTGGTAAAAAACAAGTGTTTTCTTTAATCATTGTAACATGTCTTACCACAAAGTTGATGCCGAAACAATAAATTTAAACGTTTAACTTATACAGAGGAATATGGAATTAGAATATTGTTAAAACAATGGTAATATAAGGAGTATGAGTTAAAAAGAGATTAGAAATGTTAAAACTGTAGTTTAATAACAAAAATTCTCTCACTTAGAAAGGGGTAACTGCCATAATTAAATTTAATTAAAATTACTTAAAAGCACAGGCAATAGCCATTGTAATTATGTCAAGAATTCCGTTTCCTTGTCATAAAATTTTATTGATAGTTAAGCAAGAAATATTTTTAACTATCTAAGCATCGGGAGGATAAAATTTCATTCCAAATTGAATGTTTTTATTTTTTAATAATTTTATTTAATTTAGGTATTTACAGATTGGCTACATATTGTTAGCTTTTTTTCATATATATTTAAACTTTTTTTATTTATTATATATGAAAAAATGTATAGATATATCATATGAATTTTAGAAGTTTGTTCACTTCAAAGCTCAGAATAAAGATTATTTTTTAAATTCAAGTAAGGTAAAATGCATTCGTAAGTGATAAAATATATTACGTACCTACTGATAGAGCCCAATTATAAAATTACACAAATATGAAAAAGGACACAGATATGCTAGAAGGAAGGACACACCACGATATTATTTTTGACCGATATGTTGAAGGATCTTAGAGTTGACGATGACTAGTTGAATATATTAAAGTTCACATATTGATCTTCAATTTAATAATATTTTGATCGTTAATGAATAATTGAGTAAATTGCAGTCATCGATTAACCTGTAATTCAACCGTACTGACACGGATGAACGCTTGGTTAATTTACAGTCAATTAATCATATTGATTTTTTTTCGACATTTAAGTGTTAGAACTTTCACAAAGGTCTTCAATTTTCAACGTTTGATTCGTCTGCGCTTTTTGCTATGGGAGCAATGAAGGCTTTTTTCATAACAACTACTTAAAATAAACGATTAAACAATGAAAGCTTTTAATTCACTAAAATATTAGTATTGCAGGAATGTCATCTGAGACAGCTTCAAGGCCAAGATAAATGTCCATTTTGTCTAAACGTACAAATTTTACGGTTTATTTTAGTAACATAAGAATCACATCAATAATGTTTCTTTTAAAACGTTTAAGAGAAATATTGTTGTAGTCTATTTGACCAGTTAATACAGATATTTATGTTATTTGAATATGAAGGTTTATTATATAGTTATACTTTTGTGTACATGACAGTTTTTTTTAGATTACTCAAGTGAAAACCTCTTATTTGATTTTTTTTAAATTATTATAATATGTTGTTTTCGTTAAATATTTTATTGGTTTTCCAATAAATAAATAAAAAAAGAATGTTGCAAATAATATTTAGTATAGTAAGAGCTTTGATAACTTTGTGGTATGGTAATAAAACACTCTCCTTATCATCCGTTGTTCAGTTTGTGTAATACCACATTCAAAAAAACTTATTCGCGACCACTGGTTTCGGATAATCATTCCATCAACAGGTCATTAAAAATAAAATTAATACGATTTGACATTTGTATAAAAATAAAATTATGAAAGAGAGAAAGAAGAGAAATGAATCACAATGGGAATATTTTTAAAAGTAAACTCGAAGTTAAATTTAGTTGGTTATTTTTAAGTGTAAGTCTTTATTGATTGCTTTACTTATTTCTAATTTTTATTGATACTGTAACTTCTTTAAATTCTAGCAAAAGAAGAAAAAAAAGTTTTAGAAAATAGTACAATTTTTGTTTTTTCTTTGATAAATGTTATAAAACCTACCAAAGAACTCCGTTGGAATTTGGATTACTGTATATTTAATTTTCAATTTATATTGTCTACAGTGTATTATGTTTAAGAATTTATGACAATTAAAGTCATGTGAGTGGTTAGTATTCGCACATGAACATCATTATAAATATTTCAAAAAGCATTTTCTCGTAAAAGATCAGGTTTACAAAAACACATTGTGCGAGGATGCACAAAGCAAATTGGATTGAAGCCTTTCTTCTTTTGAATGTACGAAAGTTCTTATTCTAGTCCATCTCCATACAATTTTTTTCTATGAAAATACATTCAAATATTTTTATATTGATAAGTTCATTTTTGAAATGAAAATTATGCGAAAAATCATTTTTGTATGCAATAATGTTCTCTTATTCATTCTATTATCCGTACATTCAATAGAAAAAAATTAAATAATAAAAAGCCTTCTACATTATTTTCGTCTTTCAACGGTCAAGGGATACAAATCTAAAAATTAGACTTAACTTCATATACGGTTGTAGTAAATGATGCATAATGCAATAAAAGACTAAACGCAACAGATTTTAAGAGAAAAATGGTATTAACCAAGTAAAATTGATTAAATTTGAATAATAAAATAAAATCCTTTTTTTTAAACAGTACTGTATAAATGTAACTTATTCAATTCAGTCAGCACTCTTTTGTATTGCTAAACGGCACGTCATTTTTGTAATGACAGCCATTTCTTGTCAAAAATTTTCATTTCACTCTTCAAAAAGTCGGGATTATTACTAAAAACTATGCTTTTAGGGAATGTCCATTAACGAATGCCCAGACCAACTTGTATTTTCAGGTCTCAAATAAGAAGCTTACTTGAAGCTAAGGTGACGTTTTTAAGCATAAAATATTGAGCAAAAGTTGCAAAGAACTTGAATCATTACGTATGTAAATTGGATGAATGACTTTTTCAAGCCTTGCACAGCCCTTGAATCAACCTGACTTACCGAAAAAGACAGATAAGGGTGTAAGGCGGCACTGACATCGAATCAACCTTTAAGGAAAGGGACCGTGATTTAATCGTAAGTAAGGAAATTGGGTTTTTACATCAAATTTGAGTCGGGATGTAATCCCGTAGTTGGTATCGTTGACTCTTGAGTCTTGAGTCTGAAGTTTAAGCCCACCTATTATACTTAGGTATATATATATATATATATATATATATATATATATATATATATATATATATATATATATATATATATATATATATGTAAATATATATATATATATATATATATATATATATATATATATATATATATATATATATATATATATATATATATATATATATATATATATATATAAACATGGTAAAACAGTTTTTGACCCACAAGTAAGAAGGTAATATAGACAACGTTTTTAAAATGAAAGATGAACCGATGAAAGTTAAAACAAGTATGTAAATTAGAATTATATATCCTGATTCCTGGAAGACTTAATGAAATTCTTACTTTGCAGATAAAAATTACTTCTGAAAGCCTTCAGAAGTGATTTGAAACTGTTTTTTGATAAAAATCTGAAAAGTTTTTTTAAAAACCATTAGCAATCAAAGGCGAGTACATTTCGTGGATTAAATACTAATCCCAAGTTATCCAAAATTTGGCAGATTTTGGTTCGAATGATTTTAGAAACCCATAACGCTTGATCGTCTCCTATGTAAAATACCCGCTTCCTATAGATTGGCTTGAGTTAATTACACGTAAAGCATCATTACACCCGAATTCGTGCTACGATAAAGTAGCTTCGATTTGACTTTTAAACTTTTGACTCGCTCAGGTTTCTCCTTTGCCAAAATGTACGGGAGGCTGTCACGGGTGTGATACGTGTCATCGATTTCTACGTAACGTAATAATGAACCGACTAACGATTCCCAATTCAGATACATAATTTGTATCCAATTTGTGAATTCTAACCTGGTCTATAAATAACATTCCGACTTGTACTCGTGTTCTGCTGAAAAAAATGTGCGTTGGAGAATAAATAATTCACAACATTTTAAGTGTGCCCAAATCTGATTTTTTTCACTTTAGATTTATATTTACAATTTGATATCTCAACATAGATGATTAAAAATATAGAAGACTGTGTATTTACAAATAAAATGGTCTATGCTTAACAAAAGCTTTCTCAATCCAACCATATATGGCTGTTAACTCAATGATGAAGCTTTATGAGATTGGTGATATATGTATGAGTTCTAAAACTTTGAGAAATTTGGTTGTCAATCATGGGTAGAATGGCAACACGTTTGTAATATGATTAATCATAGGTTGGTTAAGTCCTGTAAATACCCATACATTCGTATTTTTTTTCACTTTTATTTAGATGTCAAAATGCAATTAATAATTATATCCATCCCAATTGTGTGGTATAGTTTTAAGATTAACCCTTAACAGATGGCGTTTACCATTGCCATCTATAAAATTCATGAAAAAATTCTTCCCCCGCGCTGACGTCAATTTTTTTGTCGAACAAATAAATGAACGAATTGAATAATTGTGTAAATGATTAGATTTAAATCTTTTGAACAAACTATTTCTTTCTCTCAGGGTGCAATTTTCTCAAAGAACAGTGCTTTGTAATGAGAAAACACAATTTCACATAAATTTGGTGTAATTCCAATAAATCCTTTATGGCTTATTTATTCATCTCTTTAATGTCTACATAATGGTTAGAGCATATCAGTCATTATGAAGAATTTGATTCCCACAGGGATCAAAATATATACGAAGCAATTTGTTCTTCGCTCTGATATAAAACACAGATTTCGTATTGAAAAAGTAAGTTTTTCTTAGAAATTATTATATGATTTTGAAAAGAAAATTCTGATTAAATGGTAGAAGTTAAAATATTAAAATATAAAAATTTTTCATTATATATATTCAAACAAAAAAAAATCCAAAATGCGAGTAGATTCTTTTTTTAAAAATCGGGAGTGGAATGACGCGTTACCTCTTCAGCGGTTGGTCGGCGAATGAGTTCTGCCTTTGCGAATATTCCCTACAGCACCGTACCGTTCGCCTTGCTTTGATGTAAGTCATTAATGATGAAAAAAGATGGAATATGATTCCATGGTTTTTGTACCATTAACTTGTGTTATTCAAGTATTTATTTTTTATCATACAAATAATAATAAATTACAATTTATTAGACGATACATTTTACAGTACTTACATATTTAAGAAACAAGACAAGTTATTTGTTTATAACGTGCAATCTAATGAGACGAAGCCGAATGGTGCGATATGTTTTTTAGATCTACTCGACTTTACAACATTTTGGGTGTGTCCAAATACTTGTCCACAAAATCTGGATTATCTCCAATTACAGGAGTTATTTTCATATTATTTTTTGACATGTCATCAAAGATGAAGAAGAATATGGAAGTCTGAGCATTTGCTGACATTGGCTGACGATCGTCATAGGCTGGTTTAAGTGATTACTATACACACGTGTAACATTCACCAATTCTACCCATTATTGACAACCACACTACTCAAATTCATGGAAGTTCTATAAAAAAATAAAAGAAGCTTTTTATTTTTTTTAGGATTCGGATCTCACATACTAATATAAGAGTATTATTTTTTGACATCTCATCAAAGATGAAGAAGAATATGGAAGTCTGGGCATTTACGGGGCTGACGACCGTCATAGGCTGGTTTAAGTGATCACTTTACACACGTGTAACATTCACCAATTCTACCCATTATTGACAACCACACTACTCAAATTCTTGGAAGTTCTATATATATGAACCAATTTAGAAACCTTGTTCATGAATCACTAAAACTTCACTAGAGACATCTATTGGTGAGATGTAAAGAATTTGGACGCACTCAAAATGTTCTAATATAAGAGTTTCTGCTTAGTAAAAAGCTTCTTTACATCTCACCAATAGATGTCTCTAGTGAAGTTCTAGTGATTCAAGAACAAGGTTTTTAAATTGGTTCATATATATAGAACTTCCATGAATTTGAGTAGTGTTATTGCCAATAATGGGTGGAATTGGTGAATGTTACACATGTGTTAAGTGATCACTTAAACCAGCCTGACGGTCGTCAGCCCCGTAAATGCCCAGACTTCCATATTCTTCTTCATCTTTGATGAGATGTCAAAAAATACTACTCAACTTTATTATCCAATTACGAAAAATGTTAATAAATATGCATTGAGTGTGTATAAGGGTTGGATATAATAAATAAGATAAATATTCATTACCTACCCTTCTGGTGAATTGGTCGATTAGCGTTAATTGAATAACGCTCCAATTAGCATGGAGTTTAAAAGATAGGCACTGTTAAGATTTTTTGCGAAATAACATTAGCACATAAATTTGTATTTTGTTTAATGGGTTTTTGCTATTGCGAAGGCGCAAGTACGCATGAGAAATAATAAAAAATCTTTAGTATCCTCTATCGAATAGAATAAACAACCCTCATTAGTGAACCCAACTCAAAATAAATGTCATCGTTTATCATTTTATTTAAACCGCAGAAATAAAATATTACAAAAAGCGATGCGGGCTATGTTTATGATTTTACTGAAAAGAGAATATGACCAGACATTATAACAAAGGAGGGTCATTCAACAAACCGTTTGTATGAATTGTTAGTCATAAAAACATCCGTAGTTTTACGTGCAATAATTTGACTAATGGCCTTAAGAATATGAAGGGTAAAGATTAAGAACGACCAATATAATCGGAACATGAAATCCAGTTTTGTCAGAAGTCACACATGCAACGAGAGGGGATATATGGTATGACTAGATGTTTGAATGTAAAGGAAGCTAGGATTGTTTATTACGACAGGCGATTATGGCATTCTATCCTCCCCACCTAACTATGCACTGATACATCATGATGGTATCAGTATGTAGGATATTTAAGTGCAATGTTTTTTTTAATGAAATGTTATGCATGTAATGAATTTCCTAAGGAACTGAATGTAATGAATTTCCTTTTTTTATTATTATTAATTGATTGAGCAGTCACTTTGTGGTATTATCTTTGCATTTTAAACATTAGTTTTACTTGGTAATTACCATTTATTTATAAAATATGTTGCGACACGTGTTTCGATGAATTCCACGTCATTTTCAAACACCGATAAAAAAAAATAGAAACCAATTAGAAACCACTTCCATCCCCCCTTCACTTTACTCTAAGGACACAATTGTAAAATTTAGTCTTACCTTTACATACGGCATTTGAAAATTATTTGTAGTAGTTTAGGACACTTAATTTTATTTTTATATGAAATATAAAATGTATAAGAAAAAAATATACTAAAAACTTTATAAACTTTCATGGGCCTATTACTATCTAACACAGTAATTTTCATTTGTCCACATCTCGACTTTTTTAACCTATTTAAATTTCGCATCTAAATAATTTATTTTTTTCTCAAAAATTTCCTGGTTATATTTTCTTTTTATCTTCAAATTCTTAAAGTTTTCCCCCTAAGCATTTGAATTGTTCCCCAATCCACAATCACTTTTTAATCGTCCCCCAAGCAAGTACATTTGCCCAAGTTGGGATTTACTACCTTACCGCCTACGGAACACGATTTTTATCATATTTGAAGAATTATGATAAAAGTTATGTGTTAGAATTTTAATGACTTTTACTTTTTTATACTTATTTGACTTTTAATTTTTCAAAACTTTTCTTTTATTTACCTAAACTGTAAGTGTTTTGTTGTTAATTAATTATAATGGTATGTTTTATATTACAAAATAAAGCCATGCATATGTCATTACTCATTGAGTGTGTATGTGTTTCGTTATTCTCAAAAATAAAAACATATCCATAATATAATAGTATTAAAACTGAAATATTACTAATACATAACTAACCATCAGGCCACTTTTCTGCAAGGGTAGACGGAGAGAATTGAACGCCACTAATATATCTTGCAAACAATCTTCTCCTCTTCCACATTCATACATCTTCTCATTTCGACTTCTGAACTGATCACTTACAAGCATTTGAAATTCCTCTGCTTCTATTATTATCCACATTTGCCTCATTACTTAAAAGCGAAATTACCCCTTAGATGTAACAAAAATAATTTTTATTTTAATTATAAAAAAGAGAGATATGAGATGAGAAACGAGAAAAAAGTGACACTTGCTGTATCACTTGCATAAACTGATCACCAAATATTATTCGAATAAGCTGAAATAAATTATGAAATAAAAACAAAATTCTCACGTATTCCTTACATTAACGTTTTTTCATTTAAATGCATGAAGTAAATTAAATATACATGTAACATATAACATTACCCACAATCGCGTGACTTCCCCTAAAAAGTTGCCTGAAACGTAATCAGTTTTTCCACGTAGTTAGTTTCACTTCAACACGTTCACGTACTTGCCAGTACTTTGGGATGCAGCGACGAAACATCCGTGCAAAAGCAAAGAGAAAATTAGTTTTCATTTAAAAGTGTGCAGTCGTCACTTGTTACTTTTTTGCGCGCCGAGTGCAAAACTGCAAACTCGCTGGAGCTCACTTTATGAAACATGCATATAATGTGAAAGCTGACACTACCCCCATATTTCCTGAACTCCACAAAGTAAGCCTCGTGCGGGATATGCAAAACCTTATCAATTTAGTCCGCAAAATTTAAATATCTTCTACTTACTTCCCTATGAGGCATTTGATGATGCAGCATTATTTTTACCTACATTAATAAAACTTAAAATAAAATTAAAATAAAGCTTTGTTTTAAAATTACTATCAATATGTTATTACAACATAATTATAATGTCTACCAGTTTCTAAGCCAACCGCTTCTTTTTCAAGGCTGATTAATACTAATCGGTATTAATCAGTATTTATCAGTCCGGTGGACCTAAAAAAAGTTATAATAAAATATTAATAGTGATTTTAAAACAAAGTTATATTTTAAATTATAAAATGAAAGATCGTAAAGTTATTGCATCAATTATAAATTATATAAAAAAATATCCATTTTTATTTTATCATATTTATATATATGTATATAAATATATTTATATACATATATATATATATATATATATATATATATTTATATATATATATATTTATATATATATATATATATATATATATATATATATATATATATATATATATATATATATATATATATATATATATATATATATATATATATATATATATATATATATATATATATATATATATATATATATATATATATATATATATATATATATATATATATATATATATATGTGTGTTCTAATACAAATATGTTTGAAATGGCTCGTGTATTAAAACTGACGACATGGAACTAATGCTTTTTTAAAGTTTTTTTTTGATAGCCATCTTTTAAACATAGGTAAAAACAACATTGAAACTTTACTACTACTACTATTGAACCTTATCCATACCAAATGGTACAAAGGGTACTGCATCAAATCGTTATCGAGTGTCGATTAATAATGGTTGAGTGGAAATGCGATGACTAACTATTCTCTGTAAATGTCTTTGCACTATTCCGTGTCTGTCTGCTGTGCTGGTCGGGGTTGTGGGAGTCTGTGTACCGGCCAATGTCGGTTCGGAATTGGATCTAGCTGACTAATTGAACTAAATACTAATCCCTTTCACTGCCTACACCGGGGTACTTCTAGAAAAATTGGTGACGGATTTACAAACTTGTATTTATTTAGATTGGCAGTGAGAGGTATATCGAAAGCTTTTAAATGTTTATTCACAGTAAAATCGGGATACAATTTCATATTGTTTTACACTTTCAATAAATTTTGCAACATAGTTAAAAAATTGCTTTGCAAGAGCAAATCTGTCAGGAGGCCTAGATGCTTCTGTATCAGATCTGGGCATGCGGTGGGACAGCTATCAATATGCATCAAATCATTGCACTGTTACTATGATCGTGAATTATATGAAAGCTAGGTGATCAGTCCTGCGCTAGTGATACCAGGTAATACGCAATAAATAGAAATATTTATTTTGATACCAATAGAAATCACACCCGGGGCTCCTAACACCTTTGTAGCCAGACACACTAACTATTTCATTACGGAGGTGGACAATACACTCAATACGAAACTTTGCTCATGGCGGACAGCACGCTTCTTGACAGATGCTGTCACTTGTAATTTTCCTTTTTTTATCGGATTTCTGTTTCGTAGATTTTCGAAGAATATTATCATTGTTTAACAAGTATTGTGAAATTATACATATTTAAAATGTCTTGTATTTTATTTATTTGCCATTTAACCAAACAACAACTCGTAGTCAGATACAGTTAGTGATAAATAAAGTGAAATTGGTAGAAGTATTTAAATTTATTTCGAGAAAATATCAGGACCCATTGTGATATTCTATGTAGCTTATATAATATTTTCAATTTCATGTTGGATCGACTTATATTTTTTTTGCAACCATCGCTTTTTTTAAATAATTTCCCTAATGAAGGAATTGAAAACATCAAGAAGAAGCAAAATTTTGTTTCTTCCATCAAAATGAAAAAAATTAATGGTGAAATCATGCGTCCATTTAAAATTAGACGGTTGGTTAATTTTATAAAATCAAATGGATTCGATTTCCTGAGGGAAATTGAAAATAAAAACATTTAAATGCTGTCGGAGTAATTGATATTTTTCACTCAAAGCGGATAGGGCAGCGGTCGGAAACTCATTAGTAAACAGAGTCAAATATCCATGGTAAAACAAATAAAATTCGTCCTTCGAGCCAAGTTTCTGAAACTATTGTAGAAACTTAATGGGGTTTTATTATTTTAATTAAGTTCACTTAAAGTTTTTTTGTCTTAATTAGACTATAGGTACAGTTAATTAAAGTTAATATCATAAAAAAAATAAGTAAGGGATTAATGAACTACTCTCCTTTCCAGTCATCGTTCACTTTGTGTAATACCACTTTAAAAAACACTTCTTCGTGACTACTGGTTTCGAAATAATCATTCCATCATCAGGTCAAATGCAGATTAAAACGAAATTGTTACGGTCTGACTTTTATACAAAAATAAAATTTTGAAAGAGAGAAAGAAGACAATTGAATCACAATGCGAATATTTTAAGAAGTGAATTTGGAGTAAAATTTAATTGGTTATTTATTACGTGTAAGTCTTTATTGATTGCTCTACTTATTTATTTTTTTCTAGAGTATCTTAATAAAGACAAATTTATGAGCCAAGATTTGGCTACACAAAAAATGTAAATGGCATTCCAATCTTAAAACGTAAAAGTTTAACAGCAAGCAATTTATCTGAAATGCATTTGAAAGCTTTATAATGATTTTATTCACTTTGTGAGCTTGGATCAAACCTTTATAAAGCATTTAATGATCGCTAAACATCTCTTGTTCCTAACAGCACTTTAAAGGAGTAAATAACAGTTATCTTAAGATTGAGTGACTTAAATGGAATCATGTCACCGTGTCCCGCTTTCTAGCAAGATATGTATATCTTCAGAAATAAACTATTTTAAAGTAGAATTACACAAAGTGGACGAAGAATGATAAGGAGAGTGTTATTAAAGTCAACTTGCACAAATAAGAATTCTCTTTTTCATTTCAAGAGTTGTTTCAAAATTGTTGGGTAATAAATCCAATATTAAACACAGTTTTTGGATTGAATTCTACTTTTATTTACATATATATGATAATATGTGACGCGTTTCGTCTTATTAAGACATTAAAAAAACACAACTTGGTGATTTTTTGGTATTTAAGCACATCGGTGTTTTTTATGTCAAATACATTACATTAAAAAACACCACATGGTGTTTTTTGGTATTTTAACACATTGGTGTTTTTTTATGTCTTAATAAGACGAAACGCGTCACATATCATCATAAATATGTAAATAAAAGCAGAACTCAATCCAATAACCATGTTTAATTTTGGATATAAATAACCCAACAATTTAATGTGGAATTCTACTAACTGTCTGCAGTTACAATAAATATTTCAAACTATATGAACGTCAGGAACTATCTAACTAATAAACTATAACGCAAGGTGAGCAGAGAGAATAGAATGCTACACCAATCTGTCTATGAAATCAATCTTCGCCTCTTCCATATTCATGCATGTCCTCATTCATACCCGCCGATTATTCCGACTCCCGACCAGACCACTTTCAATTATTTGAAACGCTTGATCATGCCAAGTTTTCCTCGGTCATCTTTTACTTGTATTAGAAAACCACATATGCATCATAAATTAGTTTTACTATTCTTCCTTTTATGTCTTAATGCACCTGTCTTAATTTTATCGATAATACTTATCCCAGCCTTGTATTATATCTTTAGATATTTTTTTTATCTTTAATAATACTAAGAAGAAATATTTATATTGAAAAAATCATATTTACAGTAGTACCTTCATTCAACTCTTGAAAATCTAATAATGCTTTTTTGCTAAAAAATAACAAAGAACCCCCCGCATAGGTAAAAGAAAAATATTTACTGAAATGCAAATTTCTTTCAATATCACAGTTTTCCTTATTTTTCTACTAAAGTAGGGAAGGCAGTGCTTTTATGTCTTTATGGAAAGCACGCCACTGCATATATGTTTATGTTTGTCAGAGCGATTGTCTCATATTTGCATAAGAATAAAACTTGGTATCTTATTTATTCATGGCTTCTTTTTGGTTTTAATTAATGAAAATAATTAATTTATTAATTATTTTCATTAATTAATTCGGCAGTTCTTTTGAAATTTTTAATTAATGTTTTACTTTTTAAATACTATACTTACTTAAAATCCATTATGACACTTGTTTTGATGCATTCCGCATCTTTTAAAAACAATAACTTCTTCAACATTTTGTATTTTTCGTACTGGCTTCAATAGTTTCATTGATTGATTTGGCAGTCACCTTGTGGTCAAATTAATTCATTTTTTATTTCAGTTTTACTAAGTAAATACCACCACACTGTTAGTCTCTGGGTCACCGAGAGAATAATCAGCCTCGCTACCAGACAGGGCAGTGCGTCTAAGGGTTAGTTTTTCCATGAACCTTCGGTTTATTTGACTACAAAGTTTTTATCCACCGAATGTCGTCAGACGTAAAACCAGAGTGGTCCAACTTATAAGGGCTGTATCCGCTGTTATTGGTCAAGCAATGATTAAAAAAGCGATAAATCAGTAATTGATTTGGCAGTCACTTTGTGGTATCCATTTTAATTAAATTTTTACTCGGTAAATACCGCACTAATATAAATAATAACAAACCCATATTTAACAATATGACAATGACTAAAACCTAACCCCTATTGTCTATGTTTCCATTTATAAAAAAAAAATATATATAAGCAACAGCTCCTACCCTCTCTTCATCCTTCAACGTCCTAAGAACACAACTCTTGACCTAGCTTCACACACGGTGTTTGAAAATTAAGCGAAATGCATAGATTTTACACAATAGATATAAGAGTCAACACAATAGGTCATAAAACATTTTAAGAGATGGTGGTATTTAAGTTAGTTTAAATTAAAATGGAATGTCCGCCTCCGTAGTGTAATGGTCAGCACGCTCGGCTACCGTTCTGGAGGTCCCGGGTTCGATTCCCAAGGGGGGTAAAATAAATATAAGTGATTTTATCACTGTCATATTTATTCAATATTACCCTGGACTGGGTACCTGAAGCGGAGGGCTGATCACCTTTCCTTCATGTGTAAACCATCAAGATAACACTGCGTTTATATGACGCAGTGCCCTATGCACCATTGGGGTGCGGATAAGGGTTGTATTATTATATTATTATTAAATTAAAAACAATACATCAGTTGTATTTTAGCGAGGCCATAGAACACATTTCTAGTATTATCTAAAACGATTTCACATACAACATAGAGATACAAAATCAGATATTATTTTGTATATTTAAAAACTGATCACGTTTGTGTATGTAAGTAATTCTGTATTTAACAAATTATACGGGTAGCATTTCGTATAAACTGCATACAGTGCATTAGATACATCTAAGTTGCAGGGTAATCGAGATTGCAATTCAACAGAGCTGCATGTTATGTGGGTAGTTCAGGTTGCTTTAGCAAACGACTTCAGTGCCGAGTAATTAAACACCCACATGTATATTTCTTCCTTCGAACATGCACATGCACATGCACTCGACATAAATGGATAAACTTACAAACGTTTCTGAAACCGCAGTTCTTTTTAACTCGATATTCGTTTCGAAATTGGTTTTTAATATAATTACCCATAATATATTACATGAGTCGAGTTGTGGTTTCGACTCCTTAGTTTTGGGTTCCCTTTTCAGAGTGAGGAAAGAACGGCAAAACAAATTTATTAGGCAAATGTAAATGGAAAAAAAGGAACAGAGGAAGAACGAGAAAAACATGGTACGATCAGGTATGCCAAACACTTCCCTTACTTCCATATTCTTCTTCATCTTTGATGAGATGCGAAAAAAAACAACACGAAAATAACTCCTGTAATTCGAGATAATCCAGATTTTTTGAACAAGTATTTGGACACACTCAAAATGTTGTAAATAAATTATCTGGTTAAATTATAAGCTTAAATAATAAAAATGAAAATGATGTTTTCTGGCGTTTCTCATGTATGTGATTGTAATCCAAGATTTGGACCTCATATACTAATAAAAGAGTTTCTGCTCAATATAAAGCTTCTTTTCATCTCACCAATAGATGTTTCTAGTGAAGTTCTAGTGATTCGAGAATAGTGTTTCAAAATTGGTTCATTTTTATAGAACTTTTAAGAATTTGAGTAGTGTGGTTGCCAATAATGGGTAGAATTGGTGAATGTTACATGTGTGCATGTGGGCTGACGACCAGACGGTCGTCAGCCCTGTAAATACCCAGACTGCCATATTTTTCTTCATCTTTGATGAGATGTCAAAAAATAACATGAAAATAACTCCTGCAATTGGAGATAATCGAGATTTTGTGAACAAGTATTTGGACACACTCAAAATGTTGTACATAATTCTTATTTTAAATCTTGGTCATTAACTAAACTGACAAAATTATTTGGATTCCAAGTTTTGTGGGGAAGGTGTCTTTAAACGTTCAACCGGAGAAATGTATTGGTGAAGTTTGGAGGCAAATTTAGTTAGTGTTGAGCAAAACTTAAGGCTGCCAGATTTAGTTTAGCGAGTAATCGTCTCGGGAATTGCACACAATTTCGAAACATTTGATTCTGATCATGTTTCTTATAAACCTCCGGAAAGTGTCACGTGTAACACGTGAGTTTTGAGTTCATATAATACATTTTTATTCCACAGAGACTGTTGAGGACATCTGAAATCAAAATTTCAAAAACAATGTACAAAAAAAAGTGGAAATTTGTGGAAATTAGTTTTGGACAATAATCATTGTAAATGGAATATTTAATAGTCAAAAATATGAAGCAGATGTCCTAAAACTAACTAACTAACCATCACGCCGCTTCCCCGCAGGGGTAGGCAGAGAGAATAGAGCGCCACACCACTCTGTCCTTGCAAACATTCTTCGCCTCTTCCACGTTCATGCATCTCCTCATACATACCCGCCAATTGTTACGACTCCTAACCTGACCACTTTCAAGTATTTGGCATACCTGATCGTGCCATGTTTTTCTCGGTCTTCCTCTGCTTCTTTTTCCGCTAACATTTGCCTCATAAATTTGTTTTACCGTTCTTTCCTCACTCATTCGTTCTACATGTCCAAACCATCTCAACACGCCTTTCTTAATTTTATCGATAATGCTTATCTCAGCTTTGCATTCCTTCCTTATTTCACTATTGGTACATCTATCATACATCGTTTTGCCGCACATTCTTCTGAGAGATCGCATTTCGACTGCATTCAGTGTACTTTCATCCTTCTTTTGCCAACTCCATGTTTCACTTCCATACATTAGAGCAGATGTCCCAAGTGAAGAATATGTCAATGTGGTATAAATGTAACAGAGTATGGTTGGATCTATGATAATATTACTAAATGGATTAACCCTTTTTATAATTATCGCGCTTTATCCATAAAAATTGTTTGAAAAATAAATGTATTTTGCTGTTGAAATGCCAGCATTATTTGTTTAATTTTCATCACAAACATATTTCCAAACAGTTCACAATAATATACCCTCACGGGGATTGCCAGTACAGACAGTGCACTTGACAACACTTTTTTTTTCATATCCGAAAAGTTAATGGATTTGGTCATGTAATCAAAATGACATGGCCGAACGGTTTGATCTAATTCAGATCTATTCACCTTCATTATATAACTATGAAACGCTTTTTCATATTTAATTTCATTATTTAATGACATATTGCAGAATGGAGGCAGTTTTCACAACTTTATTTTATAATAATCAAAGTTCTTTGACCAAAATAGGTATGTGATTTTGTTTGATGCGTTTCTATATTTTATTTAGACCTTGTAGTTCTATGTGTCTTTCTATAAAGTGTGTAAATGGTGATTTGTGTGCTTTGCTGAGAGGTACTATCTTGTGATATGAGCGAGTAATTCTTAATAGCAAAATTCTTTAAATTCCCATATTTTTTTAAGTAATCGAATTAAACAATAAATTTGACAATCTTCTTGTCATTTATGATTCGTTCTGTGTAATACAACTTAAAAAAATACTACTTCTTAACTACAGGTGAATGAAAAGATGAATGATAAGGAGTGTTTTATTACCATAGTTAAAAATGCTTACAATACACGAAATACAATAAAATTGGATTCATAAAGTGTTTGTCTGAAAAATATTTGGGAAAAACAACACTATTCACTTCGACCGCCGGCTTTCATATTTTGACGCTGAATTTTCACTAGCGATGTCACATCCAGCTACGGGTTTTTTTGTGGAGCCGTCGAGATTTGTATATAAATTTGTAGTCTGTGCACAGAGATAAAGCGACTTCATCACTCCTAAATTGTATAATATACATCTACCAACGACTTGAATGAGACATTTATACTCATTTTTCTCTTATATAGCCACATATTAATTATTTATATTAAAAATACAATTTTGCCACATTAAAATAAACCGTAAAAATTATATTTTGTTAGAGACAATTTTATATGGTGATTTGAATTCTTATGACAACATAAATAAAGTTTTATATAATGTTGAGTAATGATTTAACTTCCAACTGTGTTTTATAAAATATTTCTAGAATGGAACGTACCTCATTTATTTTTGTATTTTTAAGTATTTTTAAATATATTTGTTAACTTACCATATTTAAAAATACTTATTTATTTGTGTAATAAAAACACTGTTAACATTGCCGTATGGGAATACAACAATCTCCTTGTCATCCATCGTTCACATTGTGTAATACCCCTTAAAAATACAACTTCATCCACCGTTTTCAGAATAACCATTCATCAGGTCAAATTCAGACTGTGAATAATGTAAATACTATAAAAAGACCTACTTTTGACCAAATGATGGAATAGTTATTCCGAACCGGAAATCATGAAATCGTGTTTTTAAGTGGTATTACGCAAATGATGGGTGAATGATAAGGAGCGTATTGAAATACTTTTGTTTAAATTACAACATTATGTCAAATAATTAATTTTTTATAATTTTTATAATATAATTAATATTTGAAGCACTCAATTTTCAATATTTTTGAATTTTTTTCTATTTTTATACCCTAATCCTTTTACTCCCTTCCTCGCACACACACTCTTACTCTCCTTTTCTATTTTATCTCTTAATGTTTTGATAGTTATTATAACATAATTGTGGAATTGTTTAATTGGCTTTATTTTTATTAATGTAACTATTTATTATAATATACTTTTTTAAATGTAAGCTGTACAATTAAAAAATTGTTTTTTAAAAACTTGTTTTAAAATCGCTGCGCTGTGATTTTTATACAAAGTTACGTTTTATGTCATTTTTTTTTTGGAGACCAGTAAAACCTTTTTCCGAATAATCCAATGTGTGGACGTCTCTTTTCATCGATCATAATATGCGAATCTGACATTTACATTTGCTAGTGCTGACAAACACGAAAGCTAGCGTATTTTTTTGATGAATGAATTGTAAAATATAGCCAACGATATTTTTTGTGTAACGGAATAATGAATTTTTAGAATTCACAAATGACATTTCTCATAAAATTAAGTCAAATTTTATTACATTCATTCACAGAACCTTTGATATGAATTTACATTATTTTCAGTATTCTATTAAAAATGTTGATTTCATGTTATCCACAATTATTCAGATCCTCCACTTAACTTTTAAATTACAAATTTATAATTTATCGGTACGTTTTTTTTGGAATTAGAAATATATTTTTTTACTAATTTTGCTTAACATTTTTGTTTTTCCTTCACTAATTTAGCCTCGATGTAAAATTACGATTCATCTTACTCCTATCCTCACCTAATGGTGCAAAGGGCACTGCATCATTTTAACGCAGTGCTATCTTTATCGTTTCTTACATGAAGGCAAGGTGATTACTCCTTCACTTCAGGGACCACACCAGGGTAATATGAAATAAATATAAGGGTGTAAAATCACTAACATTTATTTTCACCGTCTTTTGAGAATCGAACCCGGGACCTCCAGTACTGTGGCTAATCACGCTAACTATTTAAAAATTAAAAATAACGATAACTTTAAAAAAAAAAGTAAAATTAAACTAAGAATTATTTGTTAAGAAATATAAGTACACGAATGAGAGTGAAGAAATGCTCATACACTTTTATAGGGTTATGGCGTAGGACTTCTGTGATCCCGGGCTAAATCTTAATTTATTTAAGGAATAAATTCAATTCAAAGTATTTTGAAGAGTGTAAATTCCAGGAATTTATACGACACATTTCTGGGAGCTAGCATCTTCGACTTTCAATAATTAATATGCACGGACGAAAAGTTTGCCTTATTTATGTGAGTATATTAATGTCATGCCTCCAATTCGATTACGCTGTTTGAATAATACAACTGTAGTAATATAATTTTCCGGGAATAAATCTGTACAACAGAACAGAGAACAGTAAATTACATGACTGTCAAATGAATAAGAAGAGTGTAAATAATATATGAAAGTTTTGTGAATTATAAAATAATTAAAATATGTTTTATTTGTATTAAATTTACTAGCGACATGATATTTTAATAAATGGATCTTTGTATGTCAACGCACGTATTTTCAGAGAAAATGTTTTTGAAAAGATATAAATAAAATTCAAACAAAATTTTTAGCTGAATTAATTTCTGAACCCAAACGCTTTTCATGCTACGGGTAAGGGATTTTTACACTTTTACTACAGTGCTTTCCAGTGTGCATTATGTGGGTAAAAACTCTTAAATTAACATGTATTTCTCTGTTCATTAATAATACACTTACACATACATGTATATATATATATATATATATATATATATATATATATATATATATATATATATATATATATATATATATATATATATATATATATATATATATATATATATATATATATATATAAATAAATATATATATGTGTGTATATATATATATATATAAATATATATATATATATATATATATATATATATATATATATATATATATATATATATATATATATATATATATATATATATATATATAATATATATGTATGTATAAACATATATAAATTGACATTCCATTAAGCCGATTCCTAGTTTTAGTACATCATTCAATATAAATAATGAAGGATAACGATGGTAGCCGTGGTCGTTTGGAATATAATGGTAGCTATTTCAGTTACAAAGGTTATCGCTTAATAATAAATTCTAGTGTGGAAGTGTAAAACAATTTAGTAAATCGTAATAACCGCCGACGGGTGGTAAACATTACTTCCATTGATGACCGAATCGGGGTTGATATAATAAATCAACCAATATATTAATAACATTTTCAGTGTTTTAACAATACACATTTTACAGTACTTATTTATTAAATTTTATGGCAAGTAAATTATTTGTGTAGTCTAATCAAATAAAAGAATTTCATTAATTGATTCGCCACTTTGTGGTAAAGTCTATTTATTTTTAATTAAAGTTTTACTTTGTAAATACCACTAATTCTTCAAATATACATTGACACGTGTTTAGATGCATTCCGTATATAAACACGTATACGGTGTTTGAAAATGATTCGGAAAGCATCGAAATACGTGTCACAGTAGATTTTAAGAAATAGTGGTATTTTCTTAGTAAAACTTTAATGAAAAAAATATAAAAAGTTCCACTTGAGTGTTTCAAAAACTTGTTCACTAATCTGGATTATCTCCAATCATAGGAGTTATCAATCATATTATTCTTTGACATTGAAACAAAGATGAAGTAGAATATGGAAGTATGAGCATTTTCGGTGCTTACGACCTACTTAGAATTGGTAAATGTTTTTTTTTTCAAGAGAAATATTCGTGTTTTAATTATTTACAAAAATACTTCAATTTTATTATAATTCTAAGCGGATAAGAAAAAGAATATAAGAAATAGATATCAAATTATGGTAGAGTTGGTTTGAACCGAGAAACTCTGACTCAAGAGTCCGTGACACTAACCACGGGACCACAAACTGACACAAACGTTACACGTGTATAAAGTGATCACTTAAATAAGCCTATGACAGTCATCAGCCCCATAAATGCCCGACTTCTTCATCTTTGTTGAGATGTCGAAAAATAATATGACAACCAATATATACAAGAATTTCAGTAGTGTGGTTGACAATCATGTGTAGAATTGATGAATTAGACACGTGTGTAAAGTGATTACTTTAACTAGTCGTAAGCCTCGTAAATTCCCAGATCTCCATATATTTTTTCTCCTAGACTTTTTCAATTTTGGGTCCGATAGGAAGAAAAGATCTTTTCAACCCTGTAATTTATGATTTTAATATGTGTTTTTTTATTAACATCATGAAATGGTAATAAAAGATACAATTATAGATCTATCCATATTTGACAAGAAAAAAATGTGGTGTCATTAATATGCTAGCACTTTTCTTATTCTCGTTCTTATTATGAGTCTAACATACAGAGTAGGGTAAAGGTTATACTGAATAAGGTCACTATTTGAACCTACTAACCTTCTAAAGGTCAAAGAGGGGGTTAATATCTTCAAAAAAACTTGAATCATTAACGAGTTTGTTCAAAATATTTAGCACAAATTAAATTTAAAGTGACTTTTGACGTTTTTACATTTTTTAGTCCATCTCGGGAATAATTATTAAATAATTTTGCTAACTGGAACGTACTGAGATTATTTAATAATATACGTCTCGCATAAATGGCAGGAATAAAATTAAAATTAAAATGTAATTTTGTTTTAAAATCACTATGATTACAACATTTTGAGTGTGTCCAAATACTTGTTCACAAAATCTGGATTATCTCCAATTACAGGAGTTATTTTCATATTATTTTTTGACATCTCATCAAAGATGATGAAGAATATGGAAGTCTGGGCATTTACGGGGCTTACGACCGTCAGAGTAGTGTGGTTGTCAATAATGGGTAGAATTGGTGAATGTTACACGTGTGTAAAGTGATCACTCAAACCAGCCTATGACGGTCGTAAGCCCCGTAAATGCCCAGACTTCCATATTCTTCATCATCTTTGATGAGATGTCAAAAAATAATATCACTATGATTATTTTATAATAACTTGATTTTAATGTCTACCAGTTTCACAGCTAACCGCTTCTTTATCAAGACTGATTAATTTACTCTACTTAACAAAATTCAAACTATTTTGACGTTTAGGCAAAGGAGCTTGGGTAGATCTCAAGTGGATTTATTTTTTGTGTTGATTGGCAGTCACAGTCAAAAGGGATCAGGGATGATGAGTGATTGGAAACATATTTAATAACGGTCATTTAGAAAAATCGTTTACTTGTGTATTTATTAGTTATAAATAATTATTAATTGCCTTTTTAATTTCTAACATTTCTAAATAATCTAATTTAAGTCCTGTATTGCATGTGTCTAATAAATTTCGATCTTTATTTTTTATCAAATATTATAAATGGAATAAAATTAGTTTTTTATATAAAGATATGAAACGTCATCGCTTTTGAATAATAAAGATGTCAAGAATAGGTTAAATGGTATTAAGTGTAATGTCCGCAATATATGTCTTTTAAACCAGCTAATAACAGGTCATAAGACCTCAAATTATTATTATTAATTATTTACATTTCTAGTCAAAGTATGAGGTAAACGTAGAATAGAAATAACACGTTTATCCGGGCTTAAAACTTTCTTTAAGATCTTATCAATAACAATTTTAAAAAACTTTTCATAATCTTTTCAACTAAAGCGAGTTCAACTTTACATTATTTTTTTTTATATTCACTTTTATCATACATTGAATACACAATTATAATAATAATAATACATTCCACATATTCTCGTAAATGCTCACATTTTCCTATTTCTGTTTTGGTTCGTCATTCGTGTCTGTTGATATATTAATGATAATCTCGACGAATAAAAAAAATTATTAATGTAAATTTCGAATTTTTGGCACAATTATTTTCATTACTTTAAATGAAATAAATATTTTTCTAATCGTCTCTATTTGCTCTCAATGGTGCATAGGATTTTTTATGTAATCAATGATGTTTTTCTATTAAAAGTGAATTATCTGAAGGTAAGGTGATAAATGATTCACATATATTTATTTTCTCATAAATTGATTCGGCAGTCACGACCTCCAGCATGATCGATAAATAATATGTAAACTTTTAATAATAAAATAATAAAATAACAACTACGATTTTTTTTCCACGTTAATTTTATTTAACCAGTATCCGAGTTTCGATGTAACGTTAATGTAACAACAAAACCCAGTTGCTGGTCAAATAAAATTAATGTTGAATAAACTACGTACCTTGTTTTTTTATTGTATAAAATGCAGTTCCACCAAGAAATGTCAGTGCAAAAGTTAAATCTAATATGTACCTTTAGATTGGAGGACCAAATACTTGTAACTGTTTTCAATACATACATAAGAATGAATGTTAAAGAACAATTTTACCAATTAATATACTTTATGCTTTTAAAGCCGATAAAATGTTAAATAAATTAAACATGAAAAAGCCTTTTAAATAATCATTTGAAATAATTTGGATGGACGCCGTGTAAAAAAGAGATTATTACCCATTTTCGCCTTCTGCTATTTGCATAAAACAATTGTTCGTTTAAAATGGCGTAGAAAGATTAGAATTTATAGTTGAATTAATTTAAATGTCGATAAAATAAAGTTAACGAAATTTACGTGAAATTCTTGTACGTGCTTTTCATTACAGTACTCAATATTCTGGAATAGGGTTACTTTTTAAGTGTAGGAATATGAAGTGGTCCCAGGAGAACATACAAACACTCGGTAAAATTAGTTCCGATCGAGGCCAGAAGCAATCGCCAAAGCTTAGTCGAACACATAGCCGAGTAATCACCATTAGTTTCTAAGTGTTGCCACATACCGACCTTAGTAAATGACAGTAAAAAAGGAATACGTTCATTGACTCTAGTACAAAATTACCAACCTAAATGCTTCGGGGTAAGACTTGACTATTTGTTAGTCCAGTGGTAGATTTGGATATAAAGATTTAAACAATCATATAAAAATTCTAATTAAATTAAATATATAGCATATCGCTCACTCCTTTCAAGAACGTCATAAATCAAAAAAGTTGATATTTCAGGAGAACGTTTTTAAAATTAGTAAATATAATACAATTTATTAAAAATAAATATCAAGCCACTTATTAAACATTTTTCTATGCAACAGATTTTTTTAGGTTAAACCTGAAGGTTTTTTCTCCATTAGAAAAATTAGTATTTTATTTTAAAAAAATAATCAAACAATACCTTTTTTTCAAAATGCAGAAATAACACTTTCTGCCCTGTAGCGGGTAAATATTAAGTTAAAAATATTCCTCTTTTGCTGGGATATAGCACATTTTCTGGGCGTACCGAAAACATGCACAAGTGAAAATTGACGATTTTTGATTTATGACGTTCTTGAAAGGAGTGAGCGATATATCATGGGTATACTGGCAAAAAACGTTAAATCTAAAATCTCTGCATGAATAATCCCTGTTGGTTAAAGCTTTTAGCCTGAATAAAATACCCACTATTAAACTTAAGGTTAAATTTACTTTGAAAACCATTTATACTCGTATTTGTCATATAACTACTTAGTGTATTTTGCCAGTTTATAGAATGTTGAAAACTTTATAATATGCATCATTAAGTCAAAATTGCATATTTCAGAGTTAACTTTTTTTGCCAGTACACCCACGAAATGTAATTTAACTTTAAAATTTAAGGTATGAAACCTTATGGAACGCCATTTAAGGGAGTTTTGGTACAGTAGGTGTATTTTTTTCACCATATTAGAATCCAAAATCACACAAGATTGAAAACATCAATATTATCTAAAGTAATACATTATCCGGATATTGGAAATATGTCAACAATAAAACTTTCATATTTTCATGATATGTTTATTTAAGACAAGTATTCATTTTATATCAGATTTCGTAAAAAAATATGAGGAGTCCCTGAGGTAATATGACAACAACAGACAGATATAAATATTATATGTGTAATAATTATGAAGGAAGGAGTGCTTTTATTAAGCAGAAAATCATTAATTCTAACAAAAGACTCTCTACCAAATAAAAGCTTTTACAATCCAACAAAGATGGCTGTTGTGAACTCATATGTACCTACTATTTTAAAAATGTTACTTAATGTAAAATCACTGTAAATTTATTATTGTGATTTCAAAACAAAGTAACATTTTAATTTTAAAATGGAAAATCATAAAGTTAGTGCTTCAAATATAAATTATATTCATATGTACTGTGTCATGAAATTAATCATGTGTCTCGGAGTTCCGAAAATTTGAGTATTGTGGTTGTCAATCATTGGGTAAAGTGGTGAATGGTGCACGTGTGTAAAGTTAATACTTGACCAGCATGGGACAAGTCATAAGCCCGGTTAATATTCAGACTTCCATATTCTTCTTCATCTCTGTTCAGATATTAAGAAAAATCTTTACCAATGTTTAATTATGGAGGTCCTCACCAAAACGTTATATTTCCATTATAAATGATATAAAGTAATCAGGAATTTTAGCTTGTAAAATTGATACATTTTGGTGCAATTAAATGAATTCATATTGACCTTATAAAATTCATTAACTTTGTTTTCACCTCTTTTTTATTAATACAATTTAACCTACCGGTTTCGACAAGAGCCTTGTCATCATCAGAGTTTATTTTCATTCACCAAAAACTCCCACACACTCCGTAAAATCTTAAATGTTATTTATTAAAAAAAACTGTATTACTTAAAAAAGTGGTGAAAACAAGGTTAATGAATTTTATAAAGTTTATAATATGTGCCACAAAGTTTATGCGGAAAACATTCAAGGAATGATTTCATAATGGTTTAACAGAGAATTGCTCGCGTTTTGACACATCTTTAATTAAGATTTAGATAGTATATAGTAAACAAATCAGATTTTTTTTGTGGGTACCTCCATAATTGGAGAAAGCTTTGTACTTCACAAAGTCTCAAGTAATGGCAGCACCATGAAAATTCCATGTAAATTCCATTCTACCACATCTATTTTTTCTCTTAGTATCTTATGTTACGAGCCCTAGAGGGCAGCTGGTGGACGTAAATGCTCTCCTTAACAGAAATCTTTCTATAACGATCCCATTATCCTCAGATCCTTTTTCGTTCCTTCCATTGAACTGTTCTAATGTCATTATTTTTATTCTTCCAGCTCACAGGAGAATGCGCTCTGTTACGAATTACTTCCTTGTTAACCTCAGCGTGGCCGATCTGCTAATGGCTGTCCTAAACTGTTTATTCAACTTCATATACATGCTTCACAGGTAAGAAAATAACTTAAAATAATAAATTATGATTTTTCTTTTATCATTAGAATCCTAACTGTCCATCAAACCTCCTCCCTAAGTTTCTCCCTCTACCTCCTTCCTGAAACTCTCTTTTTCCTTTGCCTTCCTTATTATCATCAGTTTGTAATTTATGTTTTTTTAAATGTTCAAGTACTATCTACCCTCTGATTGCAAACAGCTATATGTGAAACAAACGTTTTTACCAATATCACCAGTCTGTTTTTGGTTGGTTGGAAGATACTGCTTTTAAAAAATAAGCCCGCCAATGTTCTTATTTTTTTTCTGTACCCGAAGTTTAAGTAAATAAATAATAGATGAGAAATCACTAAATTTTAATTTCCATTATTAAGAAACGCCTGAAAAGTTTTCTTTGGCACTTAACCATTACTTTCGGATTTCTAACGTGCATAAAACATGAGAAATTCTTCCCCAATGCTTTGTTATGTTTCGATTTCAGAAATGCAACACATTTTTTTAAATTTTATAAAAAAAAACACTTGAATAATAACACTTATTGAATTTTATTTCATTACATATGACTACTTTTGAAAATGATAGGTGTTTTTATCGACAGGTGATAAGTAAAACAATTAGTATTAACATATGAAAACACCTGTGGTAATTAATAGTCATGTGTTATGAAATAAAATTCAAAGTGATATTATTCAATCATTCGACAAAGTTAATAACAAATCAGTTAATAATAACTTTCTTTAAAGTTACAACACGTTTTGTCCTTCGTTATTGTGTTATCACAATAGAAATGCCTTCCGGGAATAAAAGTTTACACATTACAAAACGTATTTTTTTTTACTTATTGGTGAAACTTGACAGTCGTATTGATTGATGTAATCACACATTTCTCGATTACCTACGAATCACTGCCTACCAGTGCAGAAAACCGGTGTTATAGTTAGTTAGTTAAAATGTAAAAAATGGTTTGAATACTTATTTGTATAGGTATAAAGATGAATAAAACCTTTTAACATTCTTTCAATGCTAAGCTGAATACCTGGTCCTGTATCAGGGTGAGGAAAATTAATCAAAATCATTGAGATCTATTTAGAAAATGTATGGATTCCATTAGTCCCGAGGCAAGCCCTAAGTGTAAAAGCATATTTGCCGCAGATGTTCTACGTAAAATCCGAAGGCTTATTCGATCGATGTGCGTACCTACCTAAGCAGGATGATTCTCACAAATACGCGTGTGTGAGGAAATCCTTATTGAATACTGAAAATGTCACAGGATATAGATATCTTGTGAGACAATTACGTAGATACGTACATATTTTGCTTTACACTTATATTTTATTATACGTGGGAAATATTAAATCACGTAGGATCTGTTTGGCTTTCATATTAAACACTAGCTTATCTACCCAGATTTGATATCGAGATTCATTATTCTGTATAAATGAGATTTACACAAAAAATAATGAACGTAAACATATTGCTGCTCAGTATTTTTACACACTTTTCTCCATTTTGATATCTTAAGAAAGATAATGAAGAATATAGAAGTCCGGGCATTCACAGGGGTTACGTCCTATCATAGGCTGGTTGAGTGATCATTTTACACAGTTCCAATATTCATATTTCCACGTATGTTTCATCAACATTATATTTTTTTGAAGCTCTCAAAAATGCTACATTGATTATTCTCTCCAGATAACTTAGTTTTTAATGTTATAATTTTCATTTCAAAACATCTATCAAATTGAAAAATTTAAAGATTTATAAATTGATGTATATATATATATATATATATATATATATATATATATATATATATATATATATATATATATATATATATATATATATATATATATATATATATATATATATATATATATATATATATATATATATATATATATATATATATATATATATATAATAAATTCTCAAGTATATTCCCGTAACGGGTTGAAATATAAGGTTTCATAATTATACTTGGAATTGTTAAGTATCGATATGAAAAAGCAATCTTCTTGGGGGAAGGTACCAAACAATTTTATTTTAAAGCGTGTAGGGTTGGGTAGGTATTATGCTGTGTTAAATGTTATTATTTGTGCTTAAAGAATAAAAACGGAAGCTTAGGTATGAAGCTTTGTTAGGATAAGTCAACTCTTTCATACAAATTAAACATTGGATGTTTATTTTGATGTACGAGGACTTTGGTATATATTATAACAATAATAAAAAAAAATTGTTAAATTATCAATTGTCTTTTCACAACATTTCACTTCAAAGTAACTGTTGAACTTAGATTTAAAGCGATTAAAAATGATTTGAACCTTAGCAAATCAAGTATGCATGATGTCATTGAAAGATATATTTCATTGAAATATAGTTATTTGAGATAAACCATATACTACTAGGCAGTTCATTTTTTAGTAACAGTTTATACTTCAGCGTACCAGATATATTTATAAGGAAAAATAACGCTAGAATACTGTACATCCATCATTCTATTCTTTTGGGAAATGTCAGATATTTTATTATACTCGTTGATTTCTGAGGGGATTTCCGCCGCTTCATTAAATTTAAGTGTCAGAAAATTAGACGTTACTAAAAGGTTAAACCCTAAATTTAAGTAACTACTTGATTTTTTCTTCTTAAATGATTTTCACCAAAATAGATATTTATACAAACACGAAACATCAAACCCATTTCGAGTTAAATCGAGAATCTATCGTGCTGAATTATCTCTCTTGAGAATAAGAAAAAAGTGACTGTGAGTTAAGTTTTATTCCTGAATAATTTATAAAATATCACCAAAACTTGCGGACCCTTAAGTCAGAGTTTCTCAGTTAGAACCCACTCTACCAAAAATTGTTACCTATTTCTAATAATGAGCTGACAGAAATAGTCTGAAATTGAAATATTTGTTTAAATAATAAAAACACCAATATTCATCTTTAAAAAATGAAAAAAAATATGGAAGTTTGGGTAAATACCAGGCCAATGACCTTTCATAGGATGGTTAAATGATCACTTTACACACGTACAACATTCACCACTATACCTGTGATAAAGAACCTTACTATTCATGATAAAAAACTTCATTTAAATCATATATGTATGTTAGACTCTTTGTTATAATTTTTTGTTATTCGTATCTTCAATTGAAGCTTTTACTACTTTTCGAAATTGAACACTTAAACCATCCAATGTATAGTTGTATGCCATGTAATTGTCAAGACCATATTCTTTTTATTTTTTGTTGTGATATTAAAAAAAATATATGAAAACCTCCTAAGTCGAGCAAATCAGAAATTGCGCTGAATATTTTGAACACTCAAATATCATCATTTTATTGATTATTATTAATGTTTTTTAAGAGTATGTGGGAGATTATTTTTTTACTGGGATATAATATAATTTGCTATTTTCAATATTAATAATCCAATATAATCTATTATATAAGCCGTAATAAATTACCTAAATAATCAAGTTTAATTTAATTCAATTTTAATAGCTCTTTAATACGGTATCAACTTGCTCTCGTAAAATAACTTCAAGTAACAACGTTGTTAAAATTTCATCAACGTATAAGAACAAGAAAATCATATCCTAACATAAAAATGGCAAATTATGATCACATAAAATGAAAAAAAAAGTAATATTTTTATGACGCAATTATTATTTGGTACAAGAAATAAACAAGATGTATAATACATCTAAACATAAATTTTGTACTTTTTTATCGTTTCAGTAAATTTCACGACATTAACATTAAAATATTTTAATGGAATATTGAATCTTTTACTCAGCCGAAATAAATTACTTTAAATCTAATGTACGTACTGCTTTAATCGTCTTTGAAATACATCCGCATTGGGGGAATTATTCATTTATTTCATTGACTGTAATATGATTCCTTGAATTTCTCAAATTTAAATTCCACGCCAGTCATCTGGGCACGTTTTTAAATTGATTATAAGAATCCAAATCTCCCTTAAGTGTTACATTGGAAGCGGTACGCTAGCTTTTTGTCTAGAAAAGATTTCTATATAAAATTGAATTTTTTTTATGAAATATCATTGAAAAGTAATGCTTTTTTTTTACTTCGACTGATATAAAGCGCCTTGAAATATCTCGATTATTTTCAAAAGCTTTCCTTCTCTGTGTTCTCTACTAGGCAGACAGACATGCCAAGACTTAATATTTGAATAATAATTTACCTTTGGTAATAACTGGTAGCTAAGAGAAGACCTGCAGCAGCTGGTGTAAAAGGTATATGATGCGTGCAAGGAGTGTTAAATTTAAAATTTGGTGATTGATGTTGAATTTTCCAAAATCATTGTTTTTGACAGAGATTAAAGTAGATCTAAATGTAATATAGTAGCGTTCGGGGAATTTTTGAAACAGGTAGATTATTTTGTACATTTAATATGTACAAATATATGTTTTCTAGGGATAGAAAAATTGATAATGATTTATAAGGGAGAGTTAAAGCTGGAAGCAGAGTAAATGGTACATTAAAATAAGTTATAGCAAATAAAATCCTTTCAGCGAATGCTAAACTAGCAATATAGAATGGAGTCCTGTTTCAAACCCGTATGTATGGAAGTGAAATAAAGAGTTTAAAGAAAAATATAAAAGTAGACTGAATTCAGTCGAAATATGATCTCGTCAGAACGATGTATGTATGATAGATGTTTGAATAGTGAAATCAAGAACTAATGCAAGGCTGAGATAAGCATTTTAAATAAAATAAAGAAAGGTTGAGATGATTTGAAAATGTGAATTGAATCAAAAGAAGAGTCAAATAAATTTATGAGGCGAATATTGGTAAAAGAAGAAGAGAAATACCGAGGAAAACTTGTCAATATGTTACCAAAAAAAATATTCATCCAACCTTTTTACCCGACTAGTTGTGTTTGAAATCAAATATATTTCCAAATTAAATTAAATTATGTAAATACATTTACACATTCAAAGACGAATACTTACAAATACGTTGAAACACCATAAACACAAAAAAATACTAGACAGCAAAAAAAATTCGTCGCAGGGGGTGCCATGGAGTCTGATGACGTCAAGATCTTAATAAAAACCATAAATTGAAAATAAAATGTTTGGTAACATATTTTACAAAGCATTATAAACTTAAATGGTTCATGAAAGAATCTGAAAAAAAATCATATTAAAAAATCATTAGTTGAATTTCCGCAACGCCGCTCCGACGCAGAGGTCGGCGAACTCTTAATGAAGGAAAATCTGCCAATTTCCCTTGAAATTAAAATTTTCCGCCTTCCAACTCAAATACGGTTAAAGAGAGGAATTGAAGTGTAACCTTCTCTAAGCAACACTTTTTTTGCGAGATTAAAATGTAGTGTAAACAAATGTAATAGACATGATTATTTATTTTTCTATTTTTTTTATTTTTAAGTAATAAAAATGAAAATGGTATTTTCTGGCGTTTCTCATGTGTGTGATTGAAATTCAGGATTTAGACCTCACATACTAATATAAGAGTTTCTGCTTTATAAAGAGCTTCTTTACATCTCACCATAGATATCTCTAGTAAAATTCTAGTGATTCAAGAACAAGGTTTCTAAATTGGTTCATATATACATATATAGAATTTGAGTAGTGTGGTTGTCAATAATGGGTAGAATTGGTGAATGTTACACGTGTGTAAAGTGATCAATTAAACAAGCCTATGACGGTCGTCAGCCCCGTAAATGCCCAGACTTCCATATTCTTCTTCATCTTTGATGAGATGTCAAAAAAATAATATTTATCTACATTTATATATCAAATATTACAATCGAATACTGTTTTTTAGAGTCTACTTAATCATATTTAATTATAAAAACTCGTAAAAATAAAATTTGTGACAGTTATTTCACCTTGTTATAGCATTTTCAAACTTCTGGTAAAAACACAGTACTTTGAAACGCCATAACAAGATGAAATAATTGTCAAAAAAATTCATCTGTTTATAATAACAAAATGCAATTTAGTAGATTTTTTTTTTTTTTTTTTTTTTTTTCTCTTTATTCCAGCTTGACTAAGTGGTGGGTGCAATACTTAGTCAGCCATATATGTTTTACAACATTTTATTTAAACAATGAAATTAGAAATAAGAAGGAAATAAGAAGTTGAAAGAAATATTAAAAAATAAAAATAAAATAAAATAAAAATAAAAATAAAAATAAATTTGGAGAGGTGTAGACGAAAATTAGCTTTTTTTTTTTTTTTTTTTTTTTTATTCATTTAATATATTTACATTTTTATTTATAACATAATAACATTTGAATCATTTATACATATGTAGAACTTTTATATT
Source organism: Brachycentrus maculatus (assembly GCF_059751285.1). Taxonomy (NCBI): domain Eukaryota; kingdom Metazoa; phylum Arthropoda; class Insecta; order Trichoptera; family Brachycentridae; genus Brachycentrus; species Brachycentrus maculatus. The sequence continues at coordinate 491,232 of NW_028281296.1, read as the reverse complement.
TCGATTCGCTGTGCCTCTCCATAAAAGAGTCTGTGCTCTTGTGCTTGGAAAGGGACTTACACTCGTGGTTTAATGTTATATAATAAAAGATATAATAGTTTTTTTAATATATTTTTTTAAAGATTTAAATGTATAGAGCTTTAATTTTTTTCTTGAGGATTTTTATATCATCTATTTTTTTTATTTCTTTAGGGAGTTTATTGAAATGTTTGATTGCCAAATATTTGAAGTTTTGCTGAAATTGCTTGGTGTTGCATTTTGGAATAGAAAAATCGTTTGAGAATCTCGAATAAATAATTTTAATCTCTTTAATTAGATTAAAATTAGATTTAAGTTTTGTACTGACATTTCTCGATGGAACTGCATTTTATAGAATAAAATAACAACTATGCTGTTTTTTTTTCCACATAAATTTTATTCGACCAGCAACCAGGTTTCAGACATCATCCGACTGGTATGAGGCTAGACAATATTTATATGCACAACAAGGCAGGGGTTGAAGATCATGATTTTATGTATTTCTTCCTGTCAAAATGAATTAAATTCAAATTAGTTTAAGCATTTTATTACAATAAAAATTACATATAATTTTCGGTAAAGGTTCAAAATATGATTAGTAAAATTTTAGGTTAGAAATGTATTTTATTCGCATGAAAAAAACTACGAAGTTGTTATTTTATTCCATACAATGTAGTAGACTCCAAAAATCAGTGTTTTTAGAGTTTATTGAATAAATTAATTAAAATGGAGTTCTACAAATTAAACGCCAAATCTATAAATAAATTTATAGAATGCTATCCATGATTGAAAACCAGACAACTTAAATTTGAATAAGTCATTCATATATGATGAATCTCGAGACGTTCCATGATCGAGTTTAACAACAGAACAACAGACAACAGCCATCTATGATTGGATTCAGAAAGCTTTTATTTAGGAGATACCCTTTTATTTGTAAATGTCAAATTATCTGAACATGGATACTTTTACATGCTGAGAAATGCTTGAATACTTTGACCAAATATTTTCATCACAACATTCTGAGTGTATCGAAAAACTTGATCACAAATCTGATTTTCTCCACCTTGAGTATTCAACATAATAAAAAATAATAATAATAAAACCCTTGCCGCACCCAATGGTGCATAGGGCACTGCTTCATATAAACGCAGTGTTATCTCGATCGATTACACATGAAGGAAAGGTGATCAGCCCTCCACTTCAGGTACCAGTCCAGTGTAATATTGAATTAATATTCGAGTGAAAAAGTCACTTATATTTATTAAACCCCCCTTGGGAATCGAACCCGGGACCTCCAAAACGGTAGCCGAGCGTACTGACCATTACACAACGGAGGCGGACAACATAGATGATCGTTTTCAACATAGATGAAGAAAAATATTGATGTCTGGGTATTTGCAGCCTTATTTATTTTTATTGTTGTGAATAAATGTCAATTTGAAATTTATGTTTTATATATATTCAAGTACTATTCACCCTCTGATAGCAAACAGCTTCATTTAGTTTTGATCAATATCACTAGTCTGTTTTTGGTAGGACGAAAGATATCGATTTTAGCAATAAGCCCAGCAATGTACTTATTTCTTTTCTGTACCTGAAGTTAAAATAAATAAAAATAAAAATTCACAGAATGTTTTTAAATCGTTTAAAAAATGAGTAAAATAAAAATCCTGTAATTGAAAAAAAAACACTTGGTTTTTTTACCACTTCAGTTTATTTTATGACGACTAGTTTCGGAAGCTATGCTTCCATCTTCAGGTCTAAATGTGAACAGATAAAAATACAAGTTCACCTTAAATTTCATCATGTCTTACCACAAAGTGAATGCCGAAACAATTAATAAATTATAACAGTTAGTTAGTTTTAGAACGGAAACAGAGTACGACGTATTGCGGCAATTTGACTATTATAAATAAATCGACGACAGATGGCGTTACATCGGCTCATATCAGCCAGCATAATTTGACCCACTTTAGTGTGAAATGGACTCCAAGTCTGGAAATCCAATACAGATGTCACAGTCGGTGTATTGGACAGAGTTTATTTATAAATTGAAAAAAATTAAATACTGGGAATATTTCCAATATTTTTTTTAAATATGTCATGAATTTTTTTTACAATTTTCCAACTAATTTTTATCACAACATATTTTAAGTATTTCCAAACTCTTGATCAAAAATGATTAGGAGCACAGATTTAGAAACACCCTGTGAATAAAGTAATGAAGTCGAATTAAAGCCTGCATAAAAATTGAAAATCGTGTTTTCAGACGTCTGCCAGTTTGTAAAATAATCTGGTTAAGATTATACATGTCTCTAAATAAAAAGTCTCCGCTTAAATGCTTTCTTTAACGAAAGAAAGATGTTCAAGAAGTCTACAAAATAAATAATAAAGCATTGAAAAATATACGGTACAAATGTAATTCTTTTATAAAATATTTCCTTGTTGTATTATATTGAATGTTCGTATAAACCTTCAATGATCCTCACAAAAAAATATCATCTCTCCAGTAAAAATGATAACATATTTATTATCTTTTGATATGGGTATGAAAATATTTCTTGGTTTAAGTATTATATTGTTATTCCCTGAAGGAATGTATTACAGTTAATTGATTTGTATTTTGTTAAGGTTGAATTGAACATATCATAAATGATAAATATGTTATATTTATAATATGTTAACAAAATGCAAAATAAGACAATGGAGCTTTTTTTGCAATCAGGTAAAAAAATACCCTTGTCTATAGTAACCAGTATATAATTATTTTATTTTATATTTCGGTTTGACTAAGCGGTGGGTGAAAAATAGCCATATTTTCTTTAGTATATAATAAGATTATAATGCACTTTACGTATGCGCGCGCGACTTTATACTGTTTTTGGACGATTCTATTTGTAGTTCACAATATTATCATCCAGAATGGACGTATTCGTTGCGCAACGCTCAATAAAATTAGGATTTTTTTCCTGTTTTTTTAATCAAATTTTTTAATCCGATTTTTACTTGGTGTACGGAGTGCGTGGAAGTTTTTGATATCGTGAGGGAAAAGTAATTATCTATAACATAACTTTGAGTATTTAAATGTTTTGGAATTAGTACATACACCCTGATGATGACAAGGTTCATGTTGAAACCGGTTGGAAAAAGTGTGCCAATAAAAAGTGGTTAAAACAAAGCTTTTTTAACCACTATTCATTGCGTAGTGTTTAATATTTTTTACTAAACACTACGCCCCAGTGCTGCCACATGTCCAGCCCCCATATGCATTCCACAAGCAGTTTTGCGATGAGGTTGAAGCTGTTCATCAGCCTCTCCCTGAAGCCACTTTATATCGGAAGTTTTATGTCCTTTATATCGGAAGTCTGTGTGATCCCCTCAGAAATTTAAACCGGGACCTCCAGTACGGTAACTAAACTTATATCGAAGTTAAATATCGTAGCAAGTTTAACCTTATTTGCGATGGCTCTAAATATTGATTCTACTAGAGTGCACTTACTTTCCGGACATTTGGTGTACGAACGTTTGCCTGACTGAAATTTGGTCGAATGGACATTTCGCTCACTCCTTTCAACAACGTCATATACCAAAAATCGTAAATTTTCAGCTGTGCATGTTTTCGGAATGCCCGACTGTACTATATCCCAGCAAAAACGATGAATGATAAGGAGAGTGTTATTTTATAAGTACCATACCAAAAAGTTAATAATGCTTTTAAATATAAAAAAAAACAAATATTTGCCTATTGCTGCAAAACTATTTGTCAATCTTGAACAACATACTAGTATATTTTGTTACCCATATTCGAATTCAATAGTGCATAGAGCATCACATTAAATGAAAACGGTGTCAACATGATCACTAATTACGTAAAGGCAAGATGATACATCCTTTTTTCCAAATATATTTGATGGGATACAGATGGCTTGGCTGTAAGAGCTAAACTCAAATTGCATTATTATTATAATGGACAAAAAGGGAAATAGCTCTGTAGAAAGAAAATGAAGTAGGAATGATGAGAAGGCGATGGAGAATAGGAGTAGTCACTAAGACACTAGGGGTTGAATAGCCAAATATATATTTTACTGAAAATTATAATTATTTATAAGAGCTTTAAATAATAATTGAATCTTGCCATATTGATGAGGTTTGTTATGCAATAACATTTCACAATATTAAACAACTTTCTTCAAACCATTTTTTTTAATATAAGTACACTTTAACCTACTGGTTTCGACAAGAACCTTTTTATCATCAGGGTTTATTAAATTCTAAAACATTAAAATACTCATAATTATTAGTTTTTGGTAAGGGAATGTAATTAATTATGAGTCTTTTAATATTTTAATGTTTTAGAATTTAATAAACCCTGATGATGACAAGGTTCTTGTCAAAACCGGTAAGTTAAAGTGTACTAATAATAAAAAAGTTGTGACAATTGTCACAATATAAATTTTTTATGTGTTTTTGTTAATAAAATACAGCTAAGAGGACTCAAAAAATCTGTGTTTGATTTAAAATTAAAACATGAAATAAAAAAAAGTGGTTAAAACAACATTGCTTAATTTTATAAAATTCATAAAATATGCCACAAAGTATCTGCAAAAACTTTTAAGAAACAATATACATTTAATTATAATTCAGCGTTTTCTTTTTAGTTTTTATTGTTGTAAAGTAATGCATATTTTGATATTTTTCTCTACCTTCATTTAAAACCCCGAGAACTTAAGCTCTCTTTTCTTTGCATTACTTATTTTTTTCATCTAGTATAATTTAATTGCTTCAATCTTCTTTTTAGAAGCTTGTGATTTTATAATGTTAATGGGTTTTTTTTTCAATTTACATTCGTTGATTTTAATCTTATTAAATCTCATTAATTTGCGAGTCGCCCTTGAGAGTGCGAATTCTCTGCAAAGAGGGTGTTTTCTCAAGTTTTCAGTGTTACTATATACATACTACGACCTCCAAACTTGCTGAATCATGTTGAACATGTGAAGAAGGTGTTTCAAAGGGTAGAAGATAAGGTTAGGGGTTAGAACTAGAGACAAGATAAGTGAAGGTTGGGGCCGGATAATTATGTTTATTGTTGTTTTTATAGCTTTGGACGCCTTATCAGTACGTTTGCACCATTCATCACTATGGATCTAATTTCGCCATGGCTTATATTAAGGTACACCGTATGGGGAAAAGGTAGGATGGATAGAGCTTGGCCTTGTTTGCTCGAACCCCTTTTTAATATTAGCTGTTATCAGAAAAGCCCTTATTTTAAAAACAACATTTTGAGTGTTTCCATATACTTGTTCATAAAATCTGGATTATCTCCAATTGCAGGAGCTATTTTCTCATGTGTGTGATTGTAATCAAGGAATAGGACCTCACATACTAATATTAGAGTTTCTGCTCAGTAAAAAGCTTCTTTACATCTCACCAATAGATGTCTCTAGTGAAGTTCTAGTGATTCAAGAACAAGGTTTCTAAATTGGTCCATATTTATAGAACTTTCAAGAATTTGAGTAGTGTGGTTGTCAATAATGGGTAGAATTGGTCACTTAAACCAACCTTTGACGGTCGTCAGCCCCGTAAATGCCCAGACCTCCATATTCTTCTACTCTTCTCATATTTGATGAGATGTCAACAAAAAAATACCTTTATGGTGAAGTAGTTACCGCATTTGGCTACCATGGTGAAGGCCTCGGATTCCATTCTCATGGGATCAAAATAAAAATAAGTGTTTATTTACCATCATAATCATCTCCTGGACAGATGCCTGAAGCGTAAGACTCATTACCCTGCTTTCGTATAATAAACGATCAACTTATAAATTGACAATCAAAATTGCTTCAATTCGACCCAGTGCCCTATGCACCGTTGAGCGCCGATGAGGGTAAGAAGAGTTTTGTACGTGTATAGTCTTATTTAAATATTTTGTTTGTTTTTATATTCAACGGTGATTTTGTCTTATAAATATAATTTTGATACCAACTTATTTTAGTTATTGATTAAATGATTTTATAGGCATGAGAAAACAAATCATTTTTATTATTTTTTTAAATGGAAAAAATCAACGTCTTATCCTTCAACGTCTCTTTTAATATTAGCAGCCCACCCATGTATCGATGTGTATCATACATATTAATGTGAAAAAATTATATGCAAAATACACGAAACGTCGCTCGCAGACTTTGTTAAATTTTAATTATAAATATAAATGAATTAATTTTGTAGACTTCCGTACAATACGGAACCGATATTGTAATGGAAAGGAAACTGTTGTTCCAAAGAAATACGATCGCACCACTAATGAGTTTATTTATCAAAGCGATAACTGGATTATACTGTATAAAACGTGTTTTAGACCAGTTCAATTTATTGCGTTTATACTTCTTAAAATCCACCACATAATGATAATTTGATTTCATTTGTAATGTATATGTGTATATATGTATATATTTATATATATATATATATATATATATATATATATATATATATATATATATATATATATGTATATATATATATATATATATATATATATATATATATATATATATACATATACATATATATAAATATATAAATATATATATATATATATATATATATATATATATATATATATATATATATATATATATATATATATATATATATATATATATATATATATATATATATATATATATATATATATATATATATATATATATATATATATATATATATATATATATATATATATATATATATATATATATATATATATATATATATATATATAAATATATATATATATATATATATATATATATATATATATATATATATATATATATATATATATATATATATATATATATATATATATATATATATATATATATATATATATATATATATATATATATATATATATATATATATATATATATATATATATATATATATATATATATATATATATATATATATATATATATATATATATATATATATATATATATATATATATATATATATATATATATATATATATATATATATATATATATATTTTTATATTTATATATATATATATATATGTATATATATATATATATATATATATGTATATGTATATATATATATTTATATATCGTAGTCATACAAGAGAAAGTGACCAAGTGTATTGTTTTACTAAAACGTGATCATTGACCATTTGATATCTTACTAGCTCAATATTGCCCTGAAAATATCCGAAAGGATTTTAAACTTTGGAGTATAATATATTGAATAGGTAAAAATGACTAACTGCATTGATGTTTATTTTCTTGCGAAGCAATAGTAACTTAAATGGCCCTCCTGAACAATAAAATTGTGGTGATTACCGTTTAAATAATATTTAATACTGAGAAATTAAAGAGATCTTTTGTAGAGATAATCTCGACGGTACAATATGTTAATCTATTTTTTTTTTTCAAGAGAAAAATACCTCTCTCGAAAAATGAATATTGTAAAAGTTCTAGAAAACTCAATTGCCTTAGAGGTTGATAATGAATTTTCAACATTATGTTGAAAATATAAAAAAAGTCGTCGCTTTTCCGGTTACTTTGACTAGGATATTTTGCTTTATAACGTAAAAGCTCTAGCCGCACTAGCCCTGCTAGGATAATGCATGATCACCGCTGACCAAAAAGGATTTCGTTTAGTCATTATTTACATAGATGTCGATACACAGCATGGATATAAGGCCACATATTGATGATATTTCTATAAATTAAATTTTCTATCTGAGTAGGTATTGTCAAATCTTATATTATTTATTGATTCGGCATTAACTTTGTGGAATGACATGATTATTTTATTAAAATTAAACACTTGAATATACCACTTTATTACAAATTATTCACTTATTATACACTTACACAATTATACACTTTATTCACTTCTGGTACAAATTAAAACAGAAATTGAAAACGTCTGTCATTTTCGAAACTAGTCGTAAATAAAAATAAAACTCGATAAAAAGGGTATATTTAAGTGTTTAATTTTAATAGTCAAATCTCAAATTAATGTGTGGTTTTCATGCCAGAAACGTTTGTGAAATGTCAAATGTATTTTCTTGACATATACTAGTAGCAGTTAAGAGGTGAAATGAATTTACCAGCTATAATTTTATTTTTTAATGCAAAAGAGAATTATTGGTGTTTTTATTATGTACAGCAATAATTCAATATTATACTATTTCTGTGACCCTAGGCTGCTTATTATTAGAAAAAGGGTATCAAATTGTGGTATAGTGGGTTCGAACCGAGAAACTCTGACTCATGAAACACTTATCAAACCACAACCCGACACAATTTACAAAATTAAACTATGACTTTATGTATAATTAATACAATTTTTTAACCGTATGGAAAAAGTTTTGAAATTCTACATTCAGATTTTTGGGACTCCAACAGTGTCACGTTAAACACCATGATAAATTGCGGATATTTTCAATTTTTAGCTGAAATTTGTTGGTTGGTTCTTCATTGCTTTTGTTTTTTCTTTCGTCAATTTTTGTGTGATTATTTTCGACAAAGTGTAAAGATAAACAGCTCTTTTTCTTTTCAAATGTTCTTTTATATTAACAAAAATAATATATTATAAGTAATAATATTTTTTATTGTACCATATTCATTGAATATAACCTGAAAGGCACAAAAACATTGTTGTTGACATGTTTGTATATTCGATTAAATTATTTTGTATTTTGTATCATTGCGAATGATGGCAAAATGGAGCAATTTGGTTCAGGAACTTTCTTCATTATACGTTGTATTTAGATAAGAATCTCGTCCTTTCACACAGCTGGGTACCATTTCTAACTACTCCTTAAACAACATTTACAGTTTATACAAACCATTATCTTTAAATTAGTCTGTTCTTGTTTGAATCTAAATAACAAATTTTAATATTTCTAAATGCTTCTACAGACTAGACAAAAACTAACTTATTCCTAAATTATACCGTGTCAAAAAATTGTAAACTTATTTTTTAAGCCTTCACTCGTTTACCAGCGATTTAAGCAGTAACAAACAAAAAAATGAGAATAACAATAAAAAATATATGTGGAGATAGAAATAGAAGCAAAAAACACAAATAATAATAATAAACTGACATATAGTGAATGAAAATTTAAATAAATTCTTCGCCCTAAATTAACTCAATCATATTAAATGCTGGCAGTTTCATTAATTTATTAGTAATTGTCAACTTCTAAGAGACAAATATATTTTTACTGCCGAAAACATTATGCTTATTTCATTCCCGTAGACAGAAAAAAATGTGATATAATGAATATCTCGAGGTAAGCTTACCCTACGAAACTTTTTGTTGTCTATACGAATGGCATAAAAACATCCCCCCAAGTATTTATTATTTATAAACAGGATACTATAAAGTATTGTAGTAATGTAGTTGGAATCAAAGAACCCCGAGTTTATCCGAAAGCCCTAAAAGGGTGTAGGCACCTCATAAAAACGTTTCATTTATTTATTTCTTCATTTAAAAATATAATACATTCGTAAAATTTACAAAACGTGATTTGAGTTTTGAGACAGTATCAAATTATGTCACTACAATTTTTTTCAAAATTATTGGAAAAATATGGTTTGAAGATTTCAATTATACAGGTTTAGAAAAAAAAAGAATTATAATGAAAATGTTGTATAAAGCAGAATATAAAGTTACATTTAAGCATAATATAAACTTTTGGCTTTTACAGAATGTAAGAAGTATAATTCAAAAATATATGAAAATAAACAATTTTAGAGGTAAACTTAAAACACACCAAAAGTAATTAAAACTGTCAAAATAATAATACATAGTAATCAAAACTTAACAAGCAAGGCAAAAGGTATAATTTATACCATAAAATGAGTCTGTCAAAAGTCATATAAACTAGATGTTTATTAAAACGCATGTTTAAAGCAAGATAAATAGTAAAGAAATAATTCAATATAAAATTTTAACATGAATTTGTTTATAAATTAACTCTTTTGTTTATTTTTCTCGCCATTATCACTGCGTCGTTTTTTCAAAACTTCAGGCATCTGATTTTCAATACTCTCTAGGTGGAGCATATGGCCATCACAAATCTTCTCCAGGTCACCCTATCACGTGCCATCTCCTTGGCTGGACTATTCCGGGAATCTCAGGACAGTCCAGTAACTCAAAGTCCCGGTGGGCGGTCTCTCAAAGTACCGGAATCTTTGAGGTTGGAAGCAGTGATATGAGGGTTTAATTCTCTCAGGTGGCATTCTTAGAACATGTCCAAACCTTCTTCTTTTTAGGACTTCCAATATGAGAGGCTCCTGGGTTATTTTACTCATATCTTCATTCCTGCGCGTTCCAATATAAATCAATGACCTAATTCCAAACAAAGTAGTACATATCGACTCTGCATATATTTTATTACGTGCTGATGTTTTGTGTTGATAATTTTCCCTGTTAAAAATGCCATATCTGAAATAGAATCTATTTTAACATATTTTTGACATCTCAACAAAGATGAAGAAGAATATGGATATCTGGATATTTACAGGGCGTATAACCAGTCATAGGCTGGTTAAATGATCACTTTGCACTCGTGCAACGTTAACTATTTTACCGATGATTGACAACCACACTACTCATTTTTTTTAATTTCTAGATATATTGATCAAACTCATATCACCGTATGAAATTTTGCCATACTGTGTTACAAATTTGATTATTATTTTTGGTTATCCGATATAGACAAGGAACCTTTTTATATCGGTAAATGCCCAGACTTCCATATTCTTCTTCATCTTTGATGAGATGTCAAAAAATAATATGAAAATAACTCCTGTAATTGGAGATAATCCAGATTTTGTGAACAAGTATTTGGACACACTCAAAATGTTTTAAAATCACTTATTTATATTTTCTCAGAATTCTTCGAATGTCCTAGATAAATGTAAATTTGAAAGACAGTAACTACAGTAAAAAAATATCAATTTATTGAACATAATAAATTATCTACATTACATAAATACAAACTAACAATACGACATTACGAAAATTCTACAATCACTTTAGTAAAAAATACTAACATTTTTTAAGAAATAAAAAAAACTTACAATTGTTTTCTTACAAATGATTTGATAAATTGGGAAATGGGAATTCCGATCACGTTCGAACAAAATATATATCCCAATTTATGACTTTACGTATATCAAAGGAACAATGCTCAACATTTCTTACCACTATACTTAACGGATGAGTGCTCTCTTTTCACTGTTTACGAAACTAATTAAGCTGTTACAGAAATGGTTCTGAAATAGTTTTCTTTTGTATTTCCTCAACCCATGGTACGCTTTTACAAAGATCGGACAGTCTCACAAATATAAAGTAATGAATCTAGTTTTACATAACTTCAATGATTAAAGAAAACACTTGTTTTTTACCACTTGAGTTTTATTAAAGACGTTACATGTTTCAGAAGTTAAACTTCCATCATTCAGGTCGGTATAATAACTAAATAAATAAATAATTAAAAAAATTAAATGACTTCAAATAAGAAATGATTTTTTTTATTGATATATCGACAAAGGAATTTTAACATGGACAGGGCTTACAACCTGGCATAAGCTGGGTTTAAGTAATCACAATATACGTGTGACATTGACCATTCTGCCCACGATTGATAAGAAGACTAAGCCAAGTTTTATTTGTGCTTCAATTGAAAGATCTTCTACTTCGTCTGCGACATCTGTATTCGAAAAAAGTAAGTTTTTCAAAAATGTTATTGCTAATAGAAGCTTACTAATGTTGTACATAGATGTCGCCGAAAGAGTGGCACACGTAAAATCTTTTCATTTGAAGCATAAATATACTTATGAAATTTGAATGGTGTTGTTGTCAATCATGGGTAATATCATGAATGTAATGGGTATACAAAGTGATCACTTAAACCAGCCTATGACAGGTCATTATCCTCGTGAATCCCTAAATTTCTTTGTTTTTCTTCGTCTATGTTAAAATATCAAGATAAGTGATGTCTTACTAAGAAAATATTACAAGAAGAATAAGACGAATAAATTAATTATGTGACAAATGTTGATTGATATAAAAAACTAAATCTATTGTATGTACCTACTATATTGTTTAAAGACATCCACTTCATTCGCTTAACAGTAGATTATGGGACATTCGTAAATATTACGACGGGCATCCAATCTGGGGGAATCACCGAGGAAACACATGTAAAGGCATGTAGTGATAAATACCATGAATTTAAATGATTACCGATGTTTTATGGTCGTATTTTATATAAAGTTCTTTAAAAAAAAATTTTTTTTAATGTCATTTATTCTTATCTTCGTACATTTTACTATAATCTCGTATTGAGGTACATTGAAACAAGTCCCATGGTCTAGGGCAAAATGTAGTAGTGTCTATTAGTTTTACTATTCAATTATTTTAGGTACTATACATTTTACACAAAAGTTAAATATATAAACAAGAATAAACAATTTATAACATAGTGGCTTAAAATACTTATACATTACAGGTAACAGGCGGGGAGCATTTTAAGCTAGCTAATAAATATCATATGTGTAAAAAAGATATCAATAATTTCTAAGTCAAGTAAATACCAGAATTCATGATAGAAAAAATTGACAGACAGGATTTTATTTTATGTTCTGATTCAAGAATAAATGAAAAAAGCAAATCTCTCACATAATATTCATGTGAAATGAATTTTTTTTAATGTTAGAGTTGTATTTTTTATCTAGCTTATAGCGTACAAGGATTACACGTTCATATATCCACTAAGGTATACTTGTATAAGACAATTCAAGCATATATCATTAAAAAGGTTTCAGCTCTCCGATTTTATTCTCAGTGTTAGTATCGGGGAGGATAAGCCGTCTGAGGTCGATTAATAAGAAAATATCTCGAGCTTTTAGAATCTTGTCGAATGAATAATAGATCTTTTCCTTTCATTACACGCCGAACCGAATTGTGAGTTTATTGATACCAAAGTGAATATTTACGACTTATCTCCTCTTTGAACAGTAGTTAATCCTGACGTTAAAGTAATAATATTTTGAGGTATTTGACTTCCACTAATACAAAATTAATAAATACATTCATATTATTTATTGATTCGGCATTAACTTTGTGGAATGACATGATTATTTTATTAAAATTAAACACTTCAATAATCCACTGAATCGAGTTTTATTTTTATTTACGACTAGTTTCGAAAACGACAATTGTTTTCATCTTCTGGTACAAATTAAAACTAACGTAACGATGTGTTAGATAAATACTTTTAGAAATTACTTATATTCCATAATTATTACTACTATTTTACATTTCATTTTTTTTCAATTACCTAAACGTCCAAGTGACTCTGAGATCTAGCTACGGCTTATGCAACACCGTGTATCATGACCCTACTCAGGCTTCAATTTTTTAAGTTTCATAGCCTATGCCTAGTGGATTTACTCTTTATGTTTAAAGTTACTATAATTACATGTAATTCATGAGTGAAAATTCTAGGCAAAAACACTCGCATTGAGCATTAAAATCCACAAATTACCTCCAGGCTCTTTTTTGTCGACTGCCAGTTCCCTTGTATCCTTCCAACTTCGGTCCGATGCAGAGGAAGACAAAATAAAACTTGGTATTATCAGGAATGTCAAATACTTGAAGGTGGCCGGTCAGGAGTCGATTAAAGTCAATAATCGGCGGGTTCGTATGACGAGATGCATTAATGCGGAAGAGGTGAAGATTGTTTGCGGTTGGTGTTGCGTTATGTTTTCTCTATCTACCTCTGCAGGGAAACGGCGTGATAGTTAGTTAGTGAGTTTTAGATAATAAGCATAAATAAAAGTGATTTGGAACAAAACCATGTTTTTTTTAGAATTGTTAGTTCATTTCTTTAAATCTACACTAATATAAGATTATTACAAACGTAAGATAATTACAAAATATATATTTTATGAATAAACTTAATTTTAATCGTTGTTTTATTCAATTACTTTCGAATTCAATAAATAAAATACAAACATTTGAGATTACAATTTTATGAGTTTTTGCTAAATTAAAAGCTTGGCTCGTCGCACCATAGATGTCTTTCATGTAGTCAAGTTCAAGAACTCTGTATCGAGTTTAATCAGTATATCTAGAAGCTTCAAGAATTTGAATAGTGTGGTTGTCAATCGTAGGTAGAATTGGTGAATATTACACGTGTGTAAAGTGATCACTTACACCAGGTCGTAAGCCCTGTAAATCCTCTGATTTCCATATTCTTCTCCATCTTTGATGAGATGTCAAAAAAATGATGTAATAAAAAAATAATTAAATTTCATATGTTATAAAGACCTTCCTGCAAAGCATCGATGTAATATCATGTACCCACCCTACTAATGTCACAAAATGGTTTACATAATTGTTAACATTCTAATTTACGACAGAGGATAACGGCTTGTATTCTGATATTAGGATGCTTTAAAGTAATTATGTGCTGAAAATTTCGTCGCTGGCGGATAATGATCGTATTTAGTATGTTATATATGATGGAATAATTACAAATTTGAGTTGATTTAACGACCAATTCATTAAATATATTCTATTTTATTTATAAATCATCAGCACTTGTTATGTATAGAAGAAATTCTTTATACTTAGGACAAAATTAAATTACAGTAAAACCTTTATACAACGAACTACTTGGGGAAGGGGGGGAGGGGGGGAGTTGTTCGTTAAAACCGAATGTCCGTTATAAAGAAATATGTTTAAAATATTTTTATAATAAACGTACGCTGGAGTTAGTTACAAATAAACAAAATCGAACACAAACATAAATAAAGTCGTCAAATTATAAGCTTAAATAATTTATAAATAAAAGGATATTTTCTTGCTTTTTCCAAAAAAAAAATACATGCGGTGACACTTGAATTTATGCATATATAATTTTAACATGACATTTTTTATTTTTTTATTTTTTTTTACATTTGGATGGATTTTTTGTCCTTTATATACCGAAGTTCGTTAAATAGAGGAAGGCTTTATCGAGGTTTTACTGTTTGTATAAATAAATGTTTCAAACGTACATTAAATAAACATGTTTATTAATTTAAGTGGATTCGGAATTCCTCGTGCGACCAAATATTATCTCTCGCTAAAAAATATCAATTTCTTCGAACACGTATTTTCAATTTCTTGCCGAATTTAAATAAACAGAAGGTACGCATTATGCCTTCCTTGGCTCTAAAATATACACGCGTATTTGAAACCAGCTCGAGGCAAAACACAACAGTACCTGTGGATAAACCTATTCTTAATATTAAAAATCCACCCTGCAGGTGTTCGCGGGATAAGGGAATATCATGATTTTCATCCAGGACGTCCATAGAATTAGAATTGCGCTGCACATTTGCCGTTTTTATTTTAAACGCCACGTCAGAATCGCGCACCCATTTATCGAGCAAACCATTAGACTTTATCAATTCTATTTGTCTGTTTATCTTCTCGATGAAAGGAAACCCTTTCAATGTCACAAATTCCAGGGGTATAGAAAACACATTTTGCGTGAACACGTAATATGCTGGATCCCCATTTTCGTCATTGTAATCGCTCTGCGTCGCTGTCACATCTTTTAAATGGAGTCTACTAGCTAGCAAAGAGAAATCTTCGTTTTTAATTATCTTGTGCAAAGCGCTTTCCATGTCATCTGTGGAGATGTACCTTTCTTCTATCATGATATCGAGTGTCTCATTGTTATCTTCGAATAAATCTTTTAGCTCACTGCTTCCACCAATCTTCAATCCGCTTTCTAACAATTTTCCAACGCTGTCTAGTTGGGTTTCATAGCTCGGTTCGGTTAAGACGGTGATTAGTTTCGTCTGGTACGCTGTTATTAATATGACCGAATACAAAGAGAAAAAAACGAAAAATATTCTTAACGTTTGGTAAGTAGGTCGGCTGTATGCTGAGCCTCCTAAATTCATGTATAGTATGTTTATTGAGCAGTGAATCAAAGATTGTTGATAGTACGAGTCTTTGCTGAGATTACCTAATATAAACCAAATTAGTACACAAATTATGTACACTGCAATCACAGATAACCACATGTTCATTTCGAAGATAATCATTAAGGATCTCCATTTCGGTAACTCTTTTGCTCTCGGAACTACCCAGGTGTACGAATCCTGCAAGTAACTTATGCTGGCATCGAAATCATTGTGAACCTCATTATCTGGATATATTCCTCCGATGACAATATCTGCTTCTTTCTGCAATAGTCTATACATCAAGCCATCCCAACTATTATTTTCATACCTCACTCCACGCGATGCTCTCGTAAAGTTGTGATCAATCCGAAAATTGAATGTTTCTCCTATTGTCTCTAATAAAACTTGCTCAATTCCTGGATTCTGCATATCAGGAGGGTTGATAAAGGGTGGCATTATTATTGATAATGTCTTGAACAAACAACCCTTTAAGTCAGTAGGTAGTTTATCGTCAAATAAATTCTTTCGGTGTTCTAAATTGCCCTCAGTACATACATCGTACATTTCAGCGTGGCCTTCGGTGATATCGGAAAATCTACCACACCTTCGCGGTGGATCATACGGATTCCAAGAGAAAACTTTAAACTTTGTTTGATCTTTTCCATCTCGTAAAAGAACAACAGCGTATAAAATGTATTTATCCCACAGATGCGTAAGTATCTTCTCTGAAAAGCTTACGAGAGCTTTTTGGCTGTAAAACAGTTTTGAACATAAAACGATAACAGAAGCCTTCGGATTCCAGGAAGCTAACCGTGTGATGTGAGTAACTTTTCTCTCAAACCTCTCGAAATTATCTACAATTATAACATAATAATTAGCTTTATCAGCAAATGCCACGTCCTCGGTACTTCCGGGCCTTGCTGCAACCATTACTGACCACTTAATTATATCTTGAACTTCGAACATAAATAGCCTCTCGATGTCTGCTCCTGGTGGAGTCATATTAAATGACTTCGTGATGATCATGTATCCCGGTTTTCTCGAAAAATAATCTTTAACGATGGACATTAAACACTTAACTGCGTAATGAGTCACCGTTGGACCTTTGGGATTTAACTGTGGTTTAAGTTCATACGAGTTACCTCCAAGAACAAATATTGACGAACACATTACATACGCAAAAAACTTCATAGTATATTTTCAATAAAACTTGTTTTTAATTGATTCTTAAAAAACTTTTTTTTTTCATCTCTTTCCAATTCGTTAGTATTTAAATACAGTTTTTTTAATGAATACGTAACAAAAGCACAACTTTGTATTTTATTTTTCATCTGATAGCACAAAATATGTTGACTCCATCGGCAATCCATTGAAACTAATTAAACTATAGTACGTCTAGAATGCATTATTTTCCAATAATATTTTCATTACGTGACATTTCATATAACGGTTATTATTTAATTATCTTCATGTTTATATTGATCACAAATAAAACATAGCGTTATGCTGATATTTACCTACTTATATTTCAATCGTTCAGTTCTGTAACAGCATATGTACAAAATTCTTGATTTTTGAGTGTTATAAAAATCAAATTCACTGTTTCATCAGTTTAGGTTACTGGTGTGAGTTGGTTTAATTACGACCACTAATGTACACGTAACTATTGTACACGTAACCGATACTATTTACGTGTATCAATAAATGTGATTATCAAGCAAGATAGCTTACGGAAGTGATTGATTGGAAGTGAGTGGAAGGGTTATTAATATTTTTAACTTAAGTTTTACTTAGTAAATACCACTATTTCTTAAAATATGTTGTGTTACATGATTCGATGCATTCCGTATCACTTTCAAACACCGTTTTTGATATGCCTCAGAGTAAGTATGGGATTCCGCCAGGTGATGCAACAGTCGTTCAGTCTGGCAATGCAGATAATCAACTTCATGTATACTAATCTATGACTTTTGCAATCAATAAATACGTATTTCTTTAAAGCGGATATTAATGAGAACGTTCAAACGACTAATTTTTAATACTTATTTTAAAGCATTTTTGTGAATAATGGACAAGTTTTGAATAACTTGTATTGTCATCACCTTTTGCTTTAGATATTTCAGTATATCTTCCTAAGTTTGACGTGTGTCTTTCAATATTGACTTCTTCTACATTTTGAATGAAGCGTACACATTCCACATTTTAAAACATTGTATAATCATCAATAAAAGGCCGCATTTTTTAAATGTATCATTACTGAACTGGACGTTTGAATAATTATGCCAACAAATGCATGACCCTTATCATGAACTTATCAAACATGCAACTAAGGCGCATCATACATGTAAAATAAAGGGGTACTAATGATTTTAACTCTTCTTTTAAGTGCATTTGGCTACTGCGCTGGAGGTCTTGGGTTCGATCGCTAGAGAACTCGGATTATCAAATTATGATGTTGTAAATTTTATGTTTTCGTCTTACCCTGGACTAGTTTCTCAAGGTCGGGACTGATCACCTTGCCTTCATGCTGTGGCTCAGTATGGTTTAATGGAAAATAATTAAAATTATGTGTTTTATTTCACAACGCTTGTTCAGCTATAAAAATATTAAAAATCCACGAAATAACAGTGAAATCAAAAACAAAAAAAAATTTCAGTGTTAAAAATTTTCATTGTCAATAATATTGCGATACTATTACGTTCAACAGTTTTCTCTGTCGTTCCAGTCAAAATATGTTTTTCAAATGAAATATGTTATTTCCTATCGCAGATCAAAATTTTAAAGCAATCGTTGTATCACTTTTAAGACTTAAGGTTTTGATGAAACGAATATTTACACTTTTATTTTTAATGGTGTGTATATTGATCGTTAAAAAATACATAACGGTAATGTTGTTATATTTCATTTTTTTGTTTTTTTTTTTAATGAAAACATTGTACTATTAACTTTTAATAACTAAGTCACGGTGCTAAAACTTTAAAAACTTCCAAATAACCAATTCGAGAAGTATATGTAAAATAACTGTACGAAATTGACGATGAAATAAAATCTGCAATAAACCTACGTACTTACGTATATATTTCTCTGGGGTAGATGGTTGATGTTTATCTCTACGCTGAAATGACAGCCTCATTATCTGTTGGAAATTTGATCTTTTTTCATGTCGAAAAATAAATATGATTGAGTCCATGTATTTTGAAAAAAATAAATTACGGAAAAAAAAGAGTTCGTCGACATTTTGTTAACCACTATCAAACATAATATGTTTTTTTATAAATTGATATTGTTTACTCGACAAAGAAACGGGTTTTTATAATCGTCAATTTAAAGTTTAATGACTTTTCACCCCTATGAAAATTTCTGCCCTTTCAACATATTTTTATATTTGTAAATTAATTATTTCAAATGCTCATGTAGGTACTACTAATTTTAAAATATTTTTACTTGAAAAAGGGTCAATTTTGATAATATGCTTCTCCAAACTGTGTCACTTTTCATAAAGTTTTATAAATTGTATATGAAAACACATGTTTTTGGGAAATACCTTTTACCACTTTATTTTTATATTTAATTTTAACGACTAGTTTCGGAAGCTACAGATGCTTCCATCTACGGGTTTGTATTTAAACTTAAGCACAAATAAGGATAAATAATTATCTGTACTGTAATTAGGGGGAGGGGGCGTAAGTCAAACCCGTAAACGGAAGCATCTGTGGCTTCCGAAACAAGTCGTTAAAAATAATTATAAAATTCGAGAGGTAAATAACAAGTGTTTTTAATTTACCTTTCAATCTTGTCTTACCACAAAGAGAATTCCGAAACGATAAATAGAATAGTTTTAGAAATATGCCATTTGTAAAAACAAGTTTTTTATTGATATCTTTACGTAAAATAATGAGTCTATGAGATTCGGTATTTACAAGGCTTAGGGCGCTTGTGCACTAACCGAAATTTCACTGTCAGACAGTCCGGTTTTTTCAAATAAAAACGACTTCGACAGTTTAGCGTAATCGCGTTCATGTGCACCGTGATCGCGCACCGATCCAGCGCACAGATCCGGAAGAAGACAGACAAGTGCACAAGCCAATCTAAATAAGCTAACCGGACCGCCGGACAGTAAAATTCCGTTTAGTGCCCAAGTGCTCTTACGATCCATGTTTGACTGGTTCGAGTTATCAACTTTTACAACGTAAAACATTCACTATTTTAAATATTACAAATATTCAGTATTTTGGAATAAAGCTTTGTTTGCGATTTATTTCGTTTAAATTAGTAATCCTTCATCAATATTTGTGAGATTTTTTTGCATTATCTAGCATACTAAGAGATGTTTGAACACAATCTTATTATTTTTGCTTTAATTCAATATATTATAAATTAAGAAATCATTATTTCATTACAAATATGAGGAATATATCAGTACACCAAAAACAAAACATTTTCATTTCAAACTAGAATATCTATGTACATATACTACATATATCATAGAGCCCGCAAGCAGCAATATCAAGTTTAACTATGTTAATCGAATTTAAATTGGATGGCAAAATGGCTTTCTATTATTTTATACACATGTTTATAATATACATACACATGCATGGCTTGTATGACTTCGACCGTGATTTGAAGTATTGTTTTATATAAAGAAACAGTCTGAAAAAAAAGAGTTCTAGAAAACTTGAGATAAGTTGTGCGTCTTAGAGCAAATTAGAGGAAAGTTTTCCAAACTAACAAAGATAAGGCTTTTGGACCAACAGTAGTAGGCTCTATGAGTCGACACGAGAGTAAAAGCTTTCACACCAAAAAATGTTTGATTCTCGGACCAGCCGTAAACAGTTCTTAGGGTAAGAATTAAACGGACCCTCTCACCCAAATATACATATTTATATATATATATATATATATATATATATATATATATATATATATATATATATATATATATATATATATATATATATATATATATATATATATGTAAATATATATATATATATATATATATATATATATATATATATATATATATATATATATATATATATATATATATATATATATGTGTGTATATATATATATATATATATATATATATATATATATATATATATATATATATATATATAAATATATATATATATATGTATATATATATATATATATATATATATATATATATATATATATATATATATATATATATATATATATATATATATATATATATATATATATATATATATATATATATATATATATATATATATATATATATATTTATATATATTTATATATATATATATATATATATATATATATATATATATATATATATATATATATATATATATATATATATTATATATATATATATATATATATATATATATATATATATATATATATATATATATATATATATATATATATATATGCGTGTGTGTGTGTGAGTGTATATGAGTGGCAGGCTTCCGGGAGAGGCTGATGAAGAGCTCCAACCTCATCATAAATTGGCTTGTGGAGCAAAGATGGGGGCTGGACATGTGGCGGCACTGGAGCACAGTGCTGCGTTTGTCAGCGAGCTAATGTTCATCTACATCCAAATTTATTATTATTATTATAAAAATTTGTTTTTTCCTTTCACTTTCTTAATTGTTTATTATTTTTAATTTCATTGTAAAAAAAATGTTGTAAAACATATATGGCTGACTAAGTATTGCACCCACCACTTAGTCAAGCTGGAATAAAGAGTTATTATTATAATTATTATTATATGTATATTATAGGCACAAACAAGGTTTTAATTATGTTGGATAAAAACATAATACATAGATTGATTACGTTTAGGGATCCAAGATATCGCAATTGTTTTTTTTATTATCCTTGCAGTATAAAAAACGTTACTTAAATATAAGAATATGTATTATAAACTAACTGAAGTTATTAAAAAATATTTTTAAAAAAATATTCCAAAACTCTACAATACGATGGTCCATTTAAAAGTTTTGCAACATTCGTTTCCTAATTTTAGCAAAACAGAGATTTTTCATGTAATTTTTCTACATGCCGGTTTTGCTTGTGTTTTATAAAAAAAAGTATGTTAAAATCGCTAAATCTCTATTGCATGCTTCACGATAGAGCTTCAAATTAGTTAAACTTGCAAATGGTTGGAAATTATAGAACCGTATAACTTCAATTCTAACGGCAGCTTCTAATCAACTCAGTCGAGGCTATAATTGTAGCGAAAGAGCGGGCAATGTCGGAATAGGGTAACTAAAGTGGAATAGTATCTTCGGGAAAACTAGTAGATATCCCTTCATTGAATCAAAATATATAATTGACAGTATGTCGATACCTAATAACGTGCAAACTTGTAGTCATGCAATCGTGCATATTTGTGTAAAAGAAATATTTATTCAGATTTTTTTTAAATCAAAAAACATTTTACATTTGATAATCTACTTGCACAAGATTGATTCGAAACAAACTTTAATTTCGAAACATGAATTCTTTCAGAAAAAAAATATGTATCGGCTTCGAAAATGCACAATAATATATTTAACACGTTGACTGCCAGGATTTCATATAATAACCACAAAAAATAATTTACAACATTTTGAGTGTGTCCAAATAATTGTTCACAAAATCTGGATTATCTCCAATTACAGGAGTCATTTTCATATTATTTTTTGACATTTCAAAAATATGGAAGTCTGGGCATTTACGGGGCTGACGGCCGTCATAGGCTGGTTTAAGTGATCACTTTACACATGTGTAACTTTCACCAATTCTACCATTATTGACAACCGCACTTCTCAAATTCTTGTTAGTTCTATACATATGAACCAATTTTGAAACATCGTTCTTGAATCACTAGAACTTCACTAGAGACATCTATTGGTGAGATAAAAAGAAGCTTTTTATTTAGCGGAAACTTTTTAAATAGTATATGAGGTCTAAATACTGGATTAAATTTTTTTATCTTTGATGAGATGTCAGAACAATAATATGAAAAACAACTCCAATAATTGGAGATAATCCAGATTTGTGAACAAGTATTTGGACACACTCAACATGTTATACGTAAAATAGATTTACAAATCATGACTATATCGTATTGATTTTATTTTCCTTTGGACAGTTATCCCAGAGATGGTAAAATACTTTACAGGTTAAGCCGACGTATGTAAACATGTTTTTGTTTATAAAGGTAGTTTTCAAATCGGTTTTCAAGTCAACCGTATAATCGTGAATATTTATCATAACTTATATTCAAAATGATATTTATTTAAGGAAATACTACCCTTATCCGTAAACTAAAACGTATCTTTTAGATACACAAAGTATTATTTTCTTTTAAATCCCAAGAAAAAGTGAAAAAATCCGTTTGAAAAAATATTTATAAATACTCTGGCTTTGATAAATGATATGTTTACTTTTTTGGGGTTTTAAGAATAATTTTTTCGTAGAGTAATCCTTTTGTAAGATAGATTCTTTCAATCGGAAGCTTTTTTTTACAGATTTCCTCCAATAAAATTATTTTGTTTGTCAAGATGTAGATTTTGAACATTTACACCAATACTCACAAAATATTCTTGATATTCAAAGCATTTACGTTGTAACACTCTCTTTTGCTTTGTGTAATACCACTTTGATAAACACATATTGTGACTACCGGTTTTGGAATAATCGTTTCATCATCAGGTCATAAAAATAAAATTGTTACGGTCTGACATTTATGCAAAAACAAAAACAAAATTTTTTAAAAGATAAAACAATATATTTTCACAAATGTCAGGCCGTAAAATTTCCATTTTAATGACTTAATGATGGAATGATTATTCTGAAACTGGTAGTAACTAATTAGTGTTTATTAAAGTGTTATTACACAAAGTGAACGATGAATGATAAGGAGAGTGTTATATTACCATACCAAAACGTAAACAATGCTTTTAATATACAAAATACATTTACCTAGTGGTTTGTTCATTTTTGCTTTTGTTTTTTTGTCCAAAAATTTTAGTTTTATTAGTATTAAACCACTCACCAATCACTACAATCAACAACAATTAGATAATATCTTCAACGATTAACAAAAATCCCTTAATTGTGTCGTGCGAAATTCCCGAATCATTCGCAAAAGAAAACGCACGTTAACGAAAATGTCTCCTACTACCTTTGTTCCTGAAGAAAAGGATTAAGGTATCCGGTTAACGTGCCGGCAAGTACCTACAGAGGCACATGTCTTTTTATTTAAGTAAACGCCCTGCAGATGAAATGCAATTTTGTCATGTTATTCAGGGTGGTGCAAAATTATTAACCCTATCAGAAAATATCATAAATTTTGCAAATCATATTTGACATTTGTGAACTTGACCGCTGCAGTTAACAAACGTGGTACAAAATTAATAATCCAATTATGTTTTTATGTAACTTTTGTTCCAAATTTACTTAAAAAAATAAGAGTAATAAAAATCTTTATTTTTACTTTTTAATTTTTTTTCTGTTACGTGGAAAAGATGATATCAGTCGAGTGGCTGCCACCAGTGTTGATACACATTGGTGCCTATTTCATCAATTCGTTTGTATAATGCAGCTGTTAAATTCACAAATTTAAAATATGTTTAAAACTAACGTGTGTTCAAAGCATGCCAACAAAGGTACATGTGCACTGCCCCACTTGACCTGAGATCTTGAAAGGTCATTGCATCATGTTTAGGCTATGTTTGCTTAAACAACCCTCGATGCACATATCCATTTACTAAAGGAAACTCTGCGAAATTAGGTTTCAAGATATATTAAGTGAAATAGAGCACCACGTATATACCTGCGCGTTCGTTTCCATATATCCTACGGCAAAAACGAATTACGTTAGATAAAAATCGAGTTGTAAACAGATACTAATCGGATGTATGCATTGAGATAAGACTTCATCAATTCTATTAATTCATCAATTTGTAAAAATTAAATGAAAAATGAAAATTATTTGCATGCTGTGGTAGTGATTTTCCTGACGAAGAGACGGGACATCTCGAAACTGGTGGACATAAAAATCTCAGTGGATGGATATAAACTTATAAAACTAACCTTTTTATTAAAAAATAAAAAAAGTTAAAATGACTTACCACAATGTAAAGTCTTTAAATATAAAGAATAAAAATAAAATTATTTTTAAAACAACGTACATAGATAATCAAGAAACGTTTATTATTTGTTGAACTAATCATGAAAAAATTTTCGTTATAAACTATTATTTCTCGGCCAAAATAATGTGAAAAAATTTAAGTCATTTGTACTGTGTCACGACATTGATAAACATATACAGAAAATTTGGGTAAAGTGGTTGTCAATCATGTTGCACATGTCGCTCACTCCTTTCAACAACGTCGCCTTCAGTTGTGCGTGTTTTCGGAATGCCCAGAAAATGTACTATATCCCATCAAAAGCGGCATATTTTTAACTTAATATTTACCCGATAAGTATAGGGCGGAAAGTGTTATTTTTGCATTATAAAGAAATTGTATAGTTTAATTATCTTTTGAATAAACTAAATATTTTTCAAATGGAGAAAAAACTTTCAAGTTTTACCAAGATTTTTTGCATAGTAAAAAGTTCAACAAGTAGCTTCATATTAATTTTTAATACATTTTATTATATTCTTAAACTTCAAAAACAATTATTTTTTGACATCTCATCAAAGATGAAGAAGAATATGGAAGTCTGGGCATTTACGGGGCTTACGACCGTCATAGGCTGGTTTGAGTGATCACTTTACACACGTGTAACATTCACCAATTCTACCCATTATTGACAACCACACTACTCAAATTCTTGGAAGTTCTATATATATGAACCAATTTAGAAACCTTGTTCATGAATCACTAAAACTTCACTAGAGACATCTATTGGTGAGATGTAAAGAACATCTCACCAATAGATGTCTCTAGTGAAGTTTTAGTGATTCATGAACAAGGTTTCTAAATTGGTTCATATATATAGAACTTCCAAGAATTTGAGTAGTGTGGTTGTCAATAATGGGTAGAATTGGTGAATGTTACACGTGTGTAAAGTGATCACTCAAACCAGCCTATGACGGTCGTAAGCCCCGTAAATGCCCAGACTTCCATATTCTTCTTCATCTTTGATGAGATGTCAAAAAATAATATGAAAATAACTCCTGTAATTGGAGATAATCCAGATTTTGTGAACAAGTATTTGGACACACTCAAAATGTTGTTCAAAAACAATGTTCTGAAAAATCAAGTTTTTGATATATGAAGTTGTTGAAAGGAGTAAGCGATGCGTTAAGTGATCACTTCCATCACACCCAGACTTCCAAATTTTTTGTCATCTAGATAGATCTCAAATATTTTTTTTTTTTGATTTGTATAGATATCAAAACGTAATTTTTCTCCCTCCCAAACAACATATATTTAAATGTTTTCTTTCTTCTCAGATTGTTGGGATATCCTAACACGAGGCATATATTACATACATTGCATATTGTGACATAATCGTCACGATGTCAAATGTAAATTATTAACAAATAATATTTGGAATTAAATTGAACATTTCACCATTGCAAACATGAATTATTGATGATGTGAGTACATTCGTGGTAAAATTTTCATTTTGATACTGAGGAATGGAAATCTCCGTTAACTGAACATGACTTTCAACTTGGCGAGACTGCTTCTACATAAAAGTATAGCAAATGCATTATTCAGATTACTTCTTGCCTTAAAAAACCTTTTTAAGGATTCAGTATTGAACTCTTTAAAAGTCAATTTATTTTTGTATAAAAAATCCCGAAAAGAAAACCAATTAAACCTTTTTTTCTGTAATGCACTGAAACTCACCGTTTGCTGTTGGTAAGGTAACGCTATACGGTAATAGAGATTTTATTCGTGTCTTATTAATTGTATAGTTATTATAGCTATTGGAATTAAATAACTTGAAAAAATTTAAAGGCTACACACAAACATTGTATTTTTTAAATTAAAACAGGACTTTCACGGAGAACACATATTTATATTTATGAATAAGAGTTTTTAATATCGTATATTTAGATATGTTGCCTTCAATTATAATAGTGACATTTGGCAAGTTAACTGAAATATAAAATTTAAAAAAATACTTCCACAAAGTGACTGCCAAATCAATTAAAGAAAAAAAAGTGTAAAAAAAAGCAAAAAAAAAAGTTTACGCACAAAAAAGGAAAATGTACTATTGTGTATTATTTTTCTATTTTTTTTCCGCCTTAAGTCCTCCTCCATAATATAATGGTCAGCACACTCAGCTACCGTTCTGGAGGTCCCGGGTTCGATTCCCAGGGGGGAAAGTCAAATTAATATCTTTTTTCGATTTTTTCACTCTAATATTTATTGAATATTACCCTGGACTGGTACCTGAAGCGGAGGGCTGATCACCTTTCCTTCATGAGTTAAAGATCAAGATAACACTGCGTTTATATGATGCAGTGCCCTATGCACCATAGGGGTGCGGATAAGGGGTTTGAAGTTTGAAGTTGAATTATTTTTAATGTAATAATCAAATAATATTTGCAAATAAAATATTAATCCGATTTCTAAGAAAACCGTGGAAAGCCTTTGTATCGCTCCAAAATATAATTTTTTTTCATGATCATCCGTAGCTATCTATACTCGTATTTATTTTTAAATGCCAACGCAAATAAATATTTACCAAGGCTAAAGCCATGTATTTCTGGGAAAAGTTCAATATGGATAGAGTTTTTTACCTGATAAATTTGCTGCAGCGCGTGATAAAAAATTATTCATCCGGAAAATGGGTTGAAAAATTATTTACAAGTTTTTTTTTAACGGTGTAAATGCATATTTATTTATATTTTATAAAATTATTTGAGATGAACGTTCAAGTACTTGAAAGTGGCCAGGATACAGTCGAAATAATCGGCGTGTATGTATGTATATGAATATGCATTACAGATTGGTGTGGCATTCTATTCTCTCTGCCTACTCCTTTGGGGAAGTGACGTGATGGTTAGTTTGTTAGTTTATATGAGGTATACAAGTATTAATTTAATAAACCCTTATCCGCACCCCAATGGTGCATAGGGCACTGCGTCATATAAACGCAGTGTTATCTTGATCGTTTACGCATGAAGGAAAGGTGATCAGCCCTCCGCTTCAGGTACCAGTCCAGGGTAATATTGAATAAATATAACAGAGAAAAAATCACTTATATTTATTTTACCCCCTTGGGAATCGAACCCGGGACCTACAGAACGGTAGCCGAGCGTGCTGACCATTACACTACGGAGGCGGAAAAAATAATACAAGTATTACAAATAAAAAAGGTCTCTTCTAAATAAAAGCTTTCTAAATCAAACCAATGTTGAAATCTAACTAAATCACGGAACGTCATGCGATGGATCATAAAAGAATGACTTCCAAAATTTGATAATCATGGGTAGAATGGTGAATGTAACATATGTGTGAAATGATCACTAGCCTCGACAGGTAGTAAGTCTGGTAAATATCCAGATTTCCATATTATTTCAATTTAAAGGGTTAAAAGAATTCATGAGATTCATAATTCATGTATAAATTAAATGTGCTTACATGATTTACAACATTTTGAGTGTGTCCAAATACTTGTTCACAAATCTGGATTATCTCCAATTATAAATAAATATGCATTTACACCGTTAAAAAAAACATACAAATAAAAACAATAAAACTAATAAAAGAGTGTCTGCTCAGTAAAAAGCTTCTTTTATCTCGCCAATAGATGTCTCTAGTGAAGTTCTAGTGATTCATGAACAATGTTTCAAAATTGCTACATATATATATAGAACTTCCGAGAATTTGAGTAGTGTGGTTGTCAATAATGGGTAGAATTGGTAAATGTTACACGTGTGTAAAGTGATCACTTAAACCAGCCTATGACGGTCGTCAGCCCCGTAAATGCCCAGACTTCCATATTTTTCTTCATCTTTGATGATTTTAAAAATGATTTTAACAAAAATGATATAAAATGATTTTTCATTTTTTCAGTGATTGGATATTCGGGATACGTTACTGCAAACTGAGCAACTTCATAGCGAACGTTACTGTTGCGGCTAGTGTCTTCACACTGACTGGAATTTCATTCGACAGGTGAGTTTTCATACTTTTTCGCCGACCGAAAGTGATTTTCTGCGGAAAAAAAACTGGATCTGGGCGCTTGTGCACTACACGGAATTTTACTGTCCGGCAGTCAGGTTACCATGATAAAACGGATGATTGGCTTGGATTGGCTTGTGCTTTTGGCCGTCTTTCTTCGGATTGGTGCGCTTGATCGGTTCGTGATCAGTTCGGTACGCGTATATTCGATCACGCTTAACTATCGTAGTCGCTTTTATTTTTAAAAAAAAAACTTTTTTTGTGTGTCCAAATACTTTTTGGATATATATTGGATATATATCCAATTATAGGAGTTATTTGAACATAACTCCGAAAATCGAAGATAATCCAGATTTGTGAACAAATATTTGGACACACTCAAAATGTTGAAGACGACCGTCATAGGCTGGTCACTAGAACTAGAAACATGTATTGGTGAGATGAAAAGAAGCTTTTTACTGAGCAGAAATTCTTTCATTAGTATGTGAGGTCCAAATCCTGGATTATAACTCTTCTTCATCTTTGATGAGATGTCAAAAAAAATATTAGAAAAATAAATCCAATAATTGAAGATAATCCAGATTTGTGAATAAATATTAGGACACACTTGAAATGTTGTAATAAAATTAACTGGTCAAATTATATCTAAAAATGAAAATAATATTATCTGGCGATTCTCATGTACGTGATTATAATCCAGCATTCGGACCTCACATATTAATAATCTGCTTAGTAAAAAGCTTCTTTTCATCTCACCAATAGGTGTATCTAGTGAAGTTCTAGAGATCCAAGAACAATGTTTCAAAATTGGTTCATATATTTATATAGAACTTCTAAGAATTTTAGTAGTGTGGTTGACAATAATTAGTACAATTGGTGAATGTTACACGTGTGTAAAGCGGTAATTTAAAAGAGCCTATGACGGTCGTCAGCTCCGTAAATGCCTAAACTTCCAATTCTTCTTCATCTTCGATGAGATTTCAGAAATAATATGAAAAAAAACTACCGGACGGTAGAATTCCGTGTAGTGCACAAGTGCTCTATGGGTAATCATTTTTAAATTATTTATTTTATAAAGTAGCTTTGAAAAAAAAATTAAACCAGTAAACATGTCATTGTCCGGCTTCATGCTAAACATTATAAAGCATTTTATATAATAGTATTATGAGCATTATATAGTTATTAAATAATTTATTTTATAATAATATTTTTGAAACATTTTTTTAAAATGCTTTTTAAAAATGATCATGCATCATATTTTATTTATTGTTTCGGCATTAACTTTGTGGTAAGACATGTTACAATGATTAAAGAAAACACTTGTTTTTTTACCACTTGAGTTTTATTATACACTACATGTTTCAGAAATTAAACTTCCATCATTCAGGTCTGTATAATAACTAAAATATAAAATATAAAATTGTTCTAAAAATATTATATTTATATTATATTTTATATTTTAGTTATAATACAGACCTGAATGATGGAAGTTTAACTTCTGAAACATGTAGTCTATAATAAAACTCAAGTGGTAAAAAACAAGTGTTTTCTTTAATCATTGTATCATGCATCATAATATATAACTAATTCATTGCTGGCATACGTCAATTAATCATACGAATAAAATAAATTTATGGTTTTTTATGGTCATCACATTTTTTCCAAACACGGGCTGTTACTTGATATTGAAATCCTGACCCTAATCATGTTCAAACATTTCCTATATGTCTGCTTTATAAAAAGTTCTCTGAGTTTTCCTAAGGTCTCAAGAGTATTCATTAAATGTACCATCGATCCGGAATATGTATTTTAACATCAGTTTTATGGTCTTTTATACTCGCGTTTGTATATTTGTTTGTGTTTTTTTCTCTGTTAAAAGTTCAAACACGGAACTTGTAAGATTTCGAACCTAACTTGGTAATATTTTTGAAGACAAAAAAACAATCTGATACATACATTCCCCACGATTATTACGACTCTTGACCCGGCCGCTTTCAAGGATTTGACACACCTGATTGTGCCAAGTTTTTCTCAGTCTTCCTCTGCATTTTTTTCCAACTTCATTCGCCTCATAAATGTGTTTTACCGTTCTTTCCTCACTCATACGTTCTACATGTCAAAACCATCTTAACACCCCTTTATTAATTATATCGATAATGCTTATCTCAGCCTTGCATTATTTCCTTATTTCATCATTCGAACATCTATCAAACATCGTTTTGCCACACGATCGTCTGAGATATTGCATATCGACTGCATTCAGTCTACTTTCATCCTTTTTTTGTTAACTGCATGCTTCGCTTCCATACATAAGGGTTGGAACCAGGACTCCGTTGTGTACTGTATACTGAATATTTCTATAAAATAATACAATATTTCAAATCACGGTCGAAGCCATACAAATTCACAAGTATGTAAATCAGCGTAAATTTTCGCTTGCGAGCCACATATGGATGTTTTTCCTGAATGGGGAAACATGGTATTTAAACTTTCAAATCAGTTTACACTCGCGATATAACACTTATAAAGAAAACAGCAGTGTCATTAAACATTGATAAATTGTTCACAATTTGGATGCCGACAAAAAGCAAGCTCCAATTAGGGAAAACGACTAACGGAAAAAGTCGTTTACGGATTTACCTTATTTAGGGCATTGTTATTGACAACGTATAAATGTTTGAATGACAATGAGAATAAACATATAAATGACCAAAGCCCAGATTTTTGTACAAGTATTTGAACATACTCAAAATGTTGTGAATAAAAGTAACTGGCCAAATTATAAGCTGCATAAAAAACCCAGAATTGTTTATAATTTATATTTGAAGCCCTAACTTTGTGATTTTCCATTTTAAATTTAAAATGCAAATTTGTTTTAAAATCGCTTTAAACATTTTATTATAACTAACACTTAAACAAACTGACATTATCTACTTGACAATATTCAAATTATTAAAAAAAAACAGAATTGTTAATAATTTATATTTGAAGCCCTAACTTTGTGATTTTCCATTTTATATTTAAAATTTAACTTTGTTTTAAAATCACTTTAAATAACTTATTATAACTTACACTTAAACAAACTGACACTATCTACTTGACAATATTCAAATTATTAAAAAAAAAACCCAGAATTGTTAATAATTTATATTTGAAGCCCTAACTTTGTGATTTTCCATTTTATATTTAAAATGCAACTTTGTTTTCAAATCGTTTTAAATATTTTATTAAAACCACACTTAAACAAACTGACACTATCTACTTAACAATACTCAAATTATTAAAAAAAAACAGAATTGTTAATAATTTATATTTGAAGCCCTAACTTTGTGATTTTCCATTTTATATTTAAAATTTAACTTTGTTTTAAAATCACTTTAAATAACTTATTATAACTTACACTTAAACAAACTGACACTATCTACTTGACAATATTCAAATTATTAAAAAAACCCAGAATTGTTAATAATTTATATTTGAAGCCCTAACTTTGTGATTTTCCATTTTATATTTAAAATGCAACTTTGTTTTCAAATCGTTTTAAATATTTTATTATAACTTACACTTAAACAAACTGACACTATCTACTTAACAATACTCAAATTATTAAAAAAAAAACAGAATTGTTAATAATTTATATTTGAAGCCGTGTGATTTTCCATTTTATATTTAAAATGCAACTTTGTTTTAAAATCGCTTTAAATATTTTTTTATAACTTACACTTAAACAAACTGACACTATCTACTTAACAATATTCAAATTATTTTGAAGGTTAGGCAAATGAGCTAGGGTAGATCTCAAGTGGCTTTATTTTTTTGTATTAATTGGCAGTCACAGTCAAAAGAGATGAGAGATGATGACTTATTGGAAACATATTTAATAACGGACTTTTAGAAAAACCATGCTCTTGTGTATTTACTTTTTGTAAATTATAATTAATTGGTTTTTTAATTTCCAATATTTCTAAGCAATCTTATTTAAGTCCTCAATTGCATGTGTGTAATATATTTAGATCTTTATTTTTATCAAATGAGTGATTATTTTCTATTAGGTGATTGACAAATTCATTGTAATTATTTTTATTAAACATCTTGTACGTTCTTAACATTGGATTTAGGATTATTAGAATCGATTTGGAATTACGATTATTTTTAATTTATTATTAGATTAAAACCAATATTTTTAGCTTTTCCACTTTTTTATTTGACCAGCGACCGGGTTTCGTCGTTACCGACATCATCAGACTGGTCGGTAACGTCGATGTCGGTAACGACGAAACCCGGTCGCTGGTCAAATAAAAAAGTGGAAAAGCTAAAAATATTGGTTTTAATCTAATAATAAATTAAAAATGCAATTCCATCACGAAGTGTCAGTGGATAATATAAATCTATTACGATTATTTTGTTAACTAGGATCAATTGAAAATCATGTTGTCAGGCGTTGCCTAGTTTGTAAAAATAATCCGGGGTTCGGATCTTGCATTCATTCCATTAAAAGGATCTCTGCTCAATAAAAGTTTTCTTATTGTAATAATGTTGGCTGTTGTGAACTCACATGCAATGTCTCGTGAGATTAATGATTTATCTAGGAGTTTCAATTTTTCTTGTTGTGTTGGCAAAATAGTGATATATGTTCACCGAGTGTAAAGTGACCACTTAACCAGCCTATGACGGTCGTAAGCCCTGTGTATATACAGACTTATAATCTTCTTTATCTATGCCAAGATGTAAAAAATGTAAAAATAACTCCTGAGTCAAGAAAAATCCAGATTTTCGAAGTATTTAGAAACTGTATAATATATAATTCTGTTTTTTTTCTAAGTACGCTAATCTATTTTCAGATAAAACCAAGCTATTTACATTTCATTTCTCTCCAAATGACCCGCTTTTAAAAATTCTTCTTTATTTGTTTAGTTCATTTATTGCTGCGGACACGAAAACAGACAGAACCTTTTTTAGGTCTCTAAATTAAACTCCTCAGGCCATATTTCACTCTTCTCCACTGTTCAAATCCCGATGGTGAATTAAATTTAAGTTTTCATTAAAACTTTTGGGTACAAACAAATCTTGGGGTTAAACTAACCAACTATAAAAGCACCAGCCGGAAGATATTCTTTCACAGATAAAAAGTTGTTTAATTTCAACAATGAAGAGAGATAACAAATAAAGATGAACATTTAATAGCACGTCTAAAATATCGTAAAGATTTTACTAGAATCAGTCCAGTGACTTTTGGTTTCCTACAACCAACGATGCATCCATAAAAAGTATTTAGAAAAATAAACATATTTATACCAAGTAAGAAGAAATTAAAATAAAATAATATAATGTTCAATAGAGAAGCGGTTCTCAAACTTTTTTAAACTCTTGATATTTCCTAGAGCCATAAAACGAGTAAAACTTGGCTCTTTAATCATTATGAATTTTGAATGAAGCTCAATTACATACGGCGACCCATAGAAATATCCATGCTTGGTTAGCCCCAGAGATACAGTATTGAATTGATCAATTGAAACAAAACTTTTTTTTCGTATTTTCAACACCCTGTAAAAAATATATTTGGGAGTGTTCCTCGTATAGTGGACATGGGCTGCTTCTTTCAGCGACTGAGATGATGATTAGCGAGAAGTATCACCCAATTCTACTGGAAAAGATACTACCAGAGATACAAAAACGAAGGTATGGAATATTTTAGCAGGATTTAACCCCCTGACACAAATCCAAAAAAAAATAATGAAATTTTTCACACCAAAACTATGAACTATATTAGACTGGTCAAGAATTTTGTCAGACATAAACCTAATTGAAAATCTATCGGTAATCTGTAAGAATCGGCTCTCCAAAATTGATTGCACTAAGGTGGAAAAACTCATTTTC
This sequence comes from Brachycentrus maculatus, assembly GCF_059751285.1. Lineage (NCBI taxonomy): Eukaryota > Metazoa > Arthropoda > Insecta > Trichoptera > Brachycentridae > Brachycentrus > Brachycentrus maculatus. The sequence continues at coordinate 456,176 of NW_028281296.1, read as the reverse complement.
TCCATAATTTAGGTATGGTTTCGAGACGAAAAAATGGCGTCCACGTACCAAAACCTTTTAAAATAGATGCTTAAAAGAGTAATATCTTTGATTGAGCCCGAATGTGATCATATAACATATTAATTTGTGACATTACTAATAATAAACAAAAGATTTTACAAAACTTTATACGAAATTACAACAAAAAAAGGAGTCGCAAGACTCAAGTGGCAATTGGCAGGACAAGTTGTAAGACAAGACCTTAAATTTTGAGTTGTAGACCTGGGGGGCTAAAAGTGGCGTTAGAAGACCTCAAAAAAGATGCTCCGACAACATTGCCGCTATAGTTGTAGAAACTAGCTGCAAACAGCAATAGAGCAAAGAAAATAGAAGGATACGCAAGAGGCCTATATCCATCACTGAAGGACAGGAGGCTAAAAAAGAAGAAGAAGATAAAACCAGTATAATTATAATCTATCTCCCTCCTTCTCTTCAGTTTTTGAACACGTCGCCGGAAGAAACAATAACGGCCTAGAAAACTTATCAAATAACTTTTAAGAAACGTCTGAGACATTACTATTTATCATTAGAATCCTAACTGTCCGTCAAACCTCCTCCCTTAGTATGTTTATTCGTAATTAAATTGAGTTGAAATGAGTGGGAAGGATTTGAATTAGATATTGACGAATCTTGCTTAATCGATGTTGAATCAAATAACGAACTATTTGAAAAAAAAACATTTAAAAAGGGTAAACACTAACATTACTTCTGACCTTAAAAAATACAATACAGCACACAATAATATGCATAATACACAAAATAACAATGTTTAAATTCCATAGTAGGATAGATGAAATTGTCTCCATTGAATGAGAGATATGAAGGTGCTTATTTTTTAACATTATTGTAGATTTATTATGCTGTTTGTTGTGGCAGAGCCCTCGCAGGGGCCTTGAGGCTCTGCAAAGCACACTTTGAGAACCGCTGTAATTAATAATTCCTTTTATGTTGAATACAAGAGTAACATATTAGATATATGTGATTAAGTTACGGCTTCTAAATATTTATTTGTAAATGAAAAACAGTTGTTTTTTAACTCTTTAGTTCTATATTTTTTTATTATAACGACTAGTTTCGGAATTTTCAGGTCTAAATATAAACTTTTATCAGTTTATATTTAGACCTGAAGACAGAAGCATAGCTTCCGAAACTAGTCATTAAAAAAAATAGAATATAACTCAAGTGGTAAAAAACAAGAGTTTTTCTATTACAATTATATCATGGTCATACCACAAAGTGAATGCCGAAACAATAAATAAAATATTAGTTCAGAAGCGTTAAAATGAGGAAATAATTTTGAAAAAAAAAGTTGGTTAAATTAAGCAAAAAATATGTTTTTAGGTATGATTCCGCTCAAGTTAGAACACGAAAGGTATCTATCATAACTGACATTTTCTACTGACATTTCTTGTATATTCATATTCTACATATATTTACATATAGTGCTCAATAATTTTCATACATGTTCATTTCACCGTTTAGTGATTAATACATATCTCCGAAAGAATTCAACTACATTATTTTTCAAAATTAATATAACTTTTTTATGTTTGACTAATCTCATAGAATTTCATCTGAAATTAACGATAATAACCGCAAACACAAAAACGCATTTCTTTCAATTTCGTGTAAAATCGATATTCTGTTTTAATTATATCGAAACAAAATTTTTTGTTGGTTAATTTATTGTTGTCTACAATTGTATTTTTCTCAATAGTTGTTTTTCTAAAAGTATAATATTTTCTGTGAAAATGATTTAATATAAAATGTGTGACTTCAATATTATTCTTTGAGTCAGCCGAAGTCGTCTTCATGTCTCATTATAATTATTTTTTGTATTCTACTTTTTTTTACTTTTTCATAAAATATTTGCGAAAACTAAGTAAATTTACACTTCAACTCATTTCTTTTATTTTGAGCATTCTAAAGTAGGTTTTAAAATAAATTTGTCAACTTTTCCTATTTTAATATAGGATTGTGCCAGAATTCTTATTTCATTATAAAAAAAACTCATACCTACATGCTTTTAATTTTGAGTAACTGAATTTAAATTTTACTTTTATTTTCATACGGTCCCAAATATGCGACAGTAAAAATAGTTATTTTTGTACATTGTTTTTTACATAACGTCGCATCGCCATAATAGTTACATTTTCCGATTCAGTTTCGTTATACTAGACATATCAACTAGTTTTTTTACAGATACATTTTTAGATTTTAATGATCATACTTATTTTCACTTCAGTTTGTTAATCATTTATTTGACCTTTGATATCAGATATATTCATAAATATTGTAAGCATTTCGTCATATTTTAACAACAAACAATTGTCCTATTCAGAAACAAATATACGTCTTTTTTATTTTAGCTGTTTTTTTCTCTATAAAATAGCATTTACAATTGCTGCTAATTGGATGTCTATGTGTACCTTCAATTTCCCATATGATCTACCAATTTCAGATTTTATAGAATTTGATCGTTTGTCTAGACGGTTTTTTTTTCAATTTTTAAATAACTGTCTTTTTTAAATGTTCACCCTATTTATTGGCAATGTAGTTACTTTTTATCCACTAGTCACATACGACAGAAGGTAATTTATTGATTACTTTATGAGTAGTGGTTTACTTGGTAGAGAGGCAGGCACATAGCTTAGTTGTTTTTGTTTTATTGTCATACTATTTGTCAAGTACAAAATTGATTAAATATCAAATAACACTTAAATTTAATTTAATAAATTTACCTGTCGCTTCAACCCAAAAAAAACAAGGCAAAAAAGGATATTTCGTTTCTCAAACAATACATGCACTTTTTTACTCATGTGATACTTTTTCGACTAAGATTATTGTTTTTGATGTTCAATAAAGATTTATTCAGAATCTTTTTATAAATATTTAGGTTGAGTGTTTAAGGCACTAAGGTTTAAATGGCATATACATTATATAAAATATAATATAAAATAAAAATAATGATATTTTTTTTTGACATCTCATCAAAGACCATATCCCATCCTTGTCTCATGACATCAAGACTTTATCCCATCCTTGTCTCATGTCTCTTCTTATATATAGACTTTTCTTATGCATAGGTGTGAAGAACTGTAATTGGTACTCATGTTTTTTTTTTGTATTCTGATTTATCATATATTGTTATTGTTGTTTTTCCTTCCAATAAAATAAAAATAAAAATAAAAAATAATAAAAGATGAAGAAGAATATGGAAGTCTGGGCATTTACGAGCCTGACGACCGTCATAGGCTGGTTTAAGTGATCACTTTACACACGTGTAACATTCACCAATTCTACCCATTATTGACAACCACACTACTCAAATTCTTGGAAGCTCTACAGATATGAACCAATTTAGAAATCCTTGATGAGATGTCAAATAAATAATGTGAAAATAACTCCTGTAATTGGAAATAATCCAGATTTTCTGAAAAAGTATTTGGACACACTCAAAATGTTGTAAAAATAATGAATTTAAATGAGAACAATAAATAAAAATAACGAAGTTAAATTGAAAGAAAGGAATGTAAGGCTGAACGAGGAATAATTGAAAAGATTAGGAAGAGCTCTTTGCGGTGGTATGGACATGTGGAGCGAATGGATAGCGAGAAAATGACTGAAAAGTCCCTGTGAGAGGGAAAACAGAACGTGGACGACCGAAAAAGACTTGGCACGATCAGATCAATCAGAACCTAAAATCTGGCGGTGTCAAAAGTCTGCGTAATCGGAGGGCATGTATGACTAGATGTATGGATGTGAAGGAGGCGAGGAGTGTATGTCAGGACAGAAGAGTGTGGCGTTCCATCCTCTCTGCCTACCTCTGCGGGGAAACGGCGTGATGGTAGTAGTAGTAGTAAGTTAAATTGAATGTGTGGGGCTTCTTCCACATTCATGCATCTCTTTGTACATACCCAATGATGTATATATTTCCAAGTACTTACTCCTCATAAATTTGATTTACAGTTCTTACCTCTCCCATTCGATCTACATGTCCAAGCCATCTCAACACACCTTTCTTAATTTAATCAATGGTGCTTTTAAATGCATTATGTCCTTATTTCAGCATTCAAACGTCAGAGTAATCGCATTTTCAAATAGTATTTTATTACGAAGTAAAAGGATTATAGTAAAATCTAATAATTTCATGACTATATTGCAATTCACTTTCCTGAAAAAAAAACGCAATTATTCCACACAATTCATTTTGTACAAAAATATTTAATTTAAAAAGACGAATATTTAAAATACCTAAGATTGAAATTTACCAGCGACATAAGACCTATAAACATTCAGGATTTTCAATTGAAATAATGATAAAATTCGCACACCAAGAATTCAAAGTAAGCTCTCGAAAGCTCTTTGTTATTTTAAAGGCTTTTATACAAGAATTCAGGAAGAAAAATTTTGTAAGGTCTTCGTGATACCATTTCATTGAAATTGGTATTTTTATGACAGAAATATCGGTAGCCTACTACTTAAGCTTATCCTCTAGTTATACAGATACCTACCTAAATATTTTAGATTTTTCATTGTTATTTTTTTTAAGGATTTATTATTTCAGACTAAGTAACATACGTGTAAAGTAAATGAATCATATGGTGTATTTAGAGATTATCAAAAAGATTAGGAAAGATTCTTAAAAGGTGTGGAGCGAATGAATGACGAAAGAATAACTAAAATAGTATTTTTGGCAAATGAACAAAATGACAACCGAAAGAAAATCAAATCAATCAAAACCTAAAATCTGGTCGTATCAAATGTTTATATAACCAAAGCTCATGTGTGAATACTTGTAGATGATACATCTCATATATGGATATAGAAGAAGCCAGAAGTGTATGTTGGGACAGAGGAGTGTGGCATTCTATACTCTTTGTCAACACCCACTTAGAACATCCGCCTCCGCCTCCGTAGTGTAATGGTCAGCATGCTCGGCTACCGTTCTGGAGGTCCCGGGTTCAATTTCCAGCGGGTTTTAAAATTATTAGTGATTTTACACTCTAGACTTTTACACCTTGGACTCTTCCCTGAAACGGAGCGATCACCTTGCCTTCAATACGATGCAGTGCCCTATGCACCATTGGGTGTGGATAAGGGTTAAAAGATGTGTTGCTTAACCAGGTCTGAACAGATTGCAAAATATCTTTTGAAAAAATTCATAAACAAATAAAATCTAGGTGAAATAAAAGTTCAAAGCATCCAATTTTCTTTAAAATTACAAAAGTGGGATATTAAATTTTTTGTTTTTGTATTTTTTTATAGATATTGACTGAAAGAAAGACGATAAAGTATCTCGTCTAGGTAAATAAATAATATCCTTTACGCGACAGTAAATTTTGTAACGGAAATAGGGGAAATATATTTACCCACCCATAACGTACCCGAAAATTCATAATTATAATACACGAGGACATAACAAAATACATGTGGAGCTGATAAACACTACTATATTTGGAGTAAGGTCCTTAAAATATTGCCTATACCCAAATTAACCAAACTGCCTGACATATAAAATAGAACACATTCGGGGATCAAAAATAAATGACCTGAAAAAAATACTTTATGGAAAGATATACATGTAGTGTTTAGTCATATGTTCTTATTTTGTTTTAACCTTATGTTTATTTAAATTTTCTCATGTGTTATATTTTCTTATTATTGATATTTTCTCATTTGTTTATTTTAAATATGCTTCTTACTTTATGTTTTTCTCATTTATTTTTTTTAAATATGCTTCTTATGCCTAATTATTATACCTGTTTATTGTTTTTATATTTTGCCATGTATTAGTTTTGGTTATTTAAAAAACAAATATTATTTGTGTTCCAATCGTGTTTACCTCAATCCCATGTTCCAAAATGAGAAATAGAAATTACTCATCGGGAATATTATATATACATATAATATGACTTATGTATGAAATATGTTTTGAAAAATAAATAAATAAATTTTCCATTAAATATTACAATATTAAATTAAAACATAATTCTAGCATAATCAAATCGCTTTTAGTATAAGTCCATAATCCTTTTAAGTTGGGATATAATAACAAATAATCGCATTATTTTGGAACCAGGTTTATGGCAGTATACATATACGAATGAATAGTAAAAACATATATTTGCGGTCTTAGGAATTATGTTATTGTTCTTACATATTGATTAATTTCAAAGGAAGATTTCTTTTTTATTTACTTATTGTAATAAATAAAACCGGTAAGTACTTACATTTTACAATTTCAAATTCATTATTTAAAATACATCCATATTAAGAGTCCACCATTTTTGTTAACAGTTTCTTTAAAAACAAATATAAAATAAACAGAATCATTCATAAAACCTTCATATCTTCCTGGAATTATATCAAAATTAAATTTAAAAAAACCTAAAAATAGTCTTTAACTGCAAAAAGTAAGCAATTTTTAAACATTGAATTAACTTATATACCCTACATAATTAAGATCTACATATGTAATTAAATCAACTTATTAATTTCCAGGCGTAGATAAATAAAAATTAATTTAAAAATATATAAAAATTCGGGAATATAAACAAATCTTTTAAGGGTTTTATATTCAAATTCTTCGAACCCTCTGATGGCTCTTATAAGTCTGAGAAACGTTGAGGGTAGGATTTGGTATTTATTTTAAAATACAGAATACAGGAGATGGTTGGTTTTTAAAAAAATAATAAATAATTTATACAGAGGATTCTTGGATTAACAAACCTCAATTTTTTTATTGATTGATTTGGCGTTTAATTTGTAGAACTCCATTTTAATTAACATATTAAATGTTAAAATAATACACTGATTTTGTATGGACTATTGAATTGTATTGTACTCTAAATCAGTGTTTGATTTTAACAATTAAAATATAAGTAAACTTATTTTATTTTATGTTTTTTTCATGGAAAACCCTTGAACTAGCCATAACATTTAATGAATGAATAAACCTCTATCTACATAACGAATAGGCCATGTACAAAAAACGTCGATGCAACTAATGGTATCATATACGAACAAATGGATCTTCATATGAATCGTTAACTCTTTTTCCTCTCTTTGTCAGTCGTATTTAGTCGATGCATCATATTTATTGACCCGACAATGAAAGATGCCCACGAAGTTCAAAATATTTTTAAAAGCTTTTTTTTTGAAAAGGGTGGTTCGAATGACTTTGTTGAGAAATCCATCACCTTACTAGATTGTGCTTTGGATTTGATAATCAAAACCTCAAGTATACAGTAAATATTATTGACATTTTTAAGTATCGATAAAAATTAAAATCACTAGATTTACTGATTTGTTTTCAAAATCTATTAGGATTCCTTATATCGAGGTTCCACTGTACACTCTTCTGGTGAATGTTTGTTGACTGATTCAAGTAAACATTATTTACTTCATTTATGAATTAATTTTTAAATCAAACACTGATTTTTTGAGTCTATCATGTTGTATTTTATGAAAAACACGTAAAAATAAATATTGTGGCAATTTATTCGCTTGTTATGGCATTTTCAAACGAAACATTCATTGTAACCGTCAAATGCATTCATTTGTTTAACTCATAGTAAAGCAATTATATAGACTTATATGGAAAAAACTCTTTTAACATAAAAAAGAAAAATAAATTACATTCTTGTGTTAGTTTCAGTACAGTACGAATAATCTATAGAAACGCAAATTATGAAATTCAAACAGTTTGTTTCATGAGCTACTCAAAAAAATTTACTTATTCATGAACTCCCCTTATTTTCCCATTGAAGATGTATAATAAATATTTAAAAAGACAGCCACATAATAAAAAAAAATATTACTTTTTGACATTCTTATGCCGTAACTTTTTTATTGGTAGTTGTAAAAATAGATCATAACTTGGAACATAATAACTTACGAGGGCTTTCTGTGACCTCAGATCATCAAATACAATATTACACGGACTGATAAAAACAAACGTGGTTGAAATATGCAGAATCTGCAAACATTTTTCGCATGTTCTGCTACATTTGGCTTCTAAAACCGGGCATAATGTTTGATAGCGGCTATTTGAATACATTTGTATTCTACCATTATTTGAGTATTTATTTATGTATCTTTATTCTAAACCTTGATGAAGAGTGCAAGCAACTAAGGTTCACAAGTTATATAGGTACACTATTTAATAAACAATGAAAAAAAAAAAGATTATTTATAGATTTATATTATCCACTGACACTTCGTGATGGAATTGGATTTTAATATATTATTAGATTAAAACTAATATTTTTAGCTTTTCCACTTTATTTTTATTTGACCAGCGACCGGGTTTTGTCATTACCGACATCATCAGACTGGTCCGATGATGATGATGATGATGATGACCAGTCTGATGATGTCGGTAAAGACGAAACCCGGACGCTGGTCAAATAAAAATAATGTGGAAAAGCTAAAAATATTGGTTTTAATCTAATAATATCGCTCACTCCTTTCAAGAACGTCATAAATCAAAAAACTTGATTTTTCAGGAGAACGATTTTGAACTTTAAAAATATAATGCAATGTTTTAAAAATAAATATCAAGCCACTAATTAAGCTTTTTACTGTGCAACAGATCTTTTGAGATGAAACCTAAAGGTTTTTTCTCCATTTGAAAAATATTTATTTTATTTAAAAAAAAATAATTAAGCAATACATTTTCTTCAAAATGCAAAAACAACACTTTCTGCCCTGTAGCGGGTAAATATTATGTTTAAAATATGCCGCTTTTGCTGGGATATAGTACATTTTCTGGGTATTCCGAAAACATGCACAACTGAAAATTTACGAATTTTGATTTATGACGTTCTTGAAAGGTGTGAGCGATATATTAAAAGATTATTATGTTTAATTTAATTGAATCTCTGCATAACTCCGTTTAACTCTCGATTACCTATTTCGGACACAGTGTTATTTTAACTCTCATATTTTACTTTCAGATACCAAGCAATCGTCTGGCCAATGAAACCGAGGATGTCTAAGACCTGTTCTCTGGTTATGATTGGAGTGATCTGGCTTACTGGAATGGCCCTAGCTATCCCTTGTCTTCTATACTCTTCGACCGTCACATACAAGTAAACACATTTTGATAATTATTTTAAATTTGATTTTGGAACAGGTAGATGATTTCATATATTTGGGTAGTATGTTTTCTAGGGATGGAAAGATTGATAAAGACATAGAAAGGAGAGTGAATGCTGGGAACAGAGTGAATGGTGCACTAAAATCAGTTTTAGCAAATAAAAATCTATCAGCGGAAGCTAAACTGGCAGCACACAATGGAGTTCTGGTTCCAACCCTTATGTATGGAAGCGAAGCATGGAGTTGGCAAAAGAAGGATGAAAGCAGACTGAATGCAGTCGAAATGCGATCCCTCAGACGAATGTGTGGCAAAACGATGTTTGATAGATGTTCGAATGATGAAATAAGGAAAAAATGTAAGGCTGAGATAAGCATTATCGATAAAATTAAGAAAAGTGTGTTGAGATGGTTTGGACATGTGGAGCGTATGAGCGAAGAAAGAACGGTTAAACAAATTTATGGAGCGAATGTAGTTGGAAAAAGAAGCAGAGGACGACCGAGGAAAACTTGGCACAATCAGGTATGTCAAATACTTGAAAGCGGCCGGGTCAGGAGTCGTAATAATCGTCGGGTATGTATGAGGAGATGCATGAATGTAGAAGAGGCAAAGAATGTTTGCAAAGACAGAGTGGTGTGGCGTTCGATTCTCTCTGCCTACCCCTGCGGGGAAGCGGCGTGATGGTTAGTTAGTTAGTTAGTTAGTTTTAAATTTATCCCCAACAAATTAATTCGGAACTCAATAGTGTGATCCTCAAAGGATACTATTTAGTGATTTTTTAATGTTTGATTAGAATCTGATTATTTACATAATTACAATTTCTGTCTTTCCCATTTAAATTTACATGAATTTTCCATGAAAAAAATTTTTTAACTTAAGCAGCCCATTATCAGAAAAACAATTTAAAATATGAAAAAAATGAGCTTACCCCAACTACTCAAAAGAATGTATTTTTTAATCTACTATGTACGTTGTATTTCATTGCTGTATAACATATAAAATTAAAATTTGTGAAAATTTCTAAACTTGGCTTATTTTGGCATTTTCAAAAGAATGAGTCAATTTCAAACAAAATTTACATTTATGTATTTTTTACCAATAAAAAACAATTTTTGTAAAAAGTTTTAAATCAAACACAGCTTTTTTGAGTCTACCAAATTGTATTATATTAACAAAAAACATAAAAAAAATTATTTTTTGACAATTGCTTCGCCTAGTTTTGGCATTTTCAAACGAATGACAATTTTGACATTCATTTGAAAAAGCCATAACTAGGTGAAACAATTGTCACAATATTATTTTTGAATGTTTTATTAACAAAAATACATAAAAATTAATTTTGTAGCAATTATTTCGCCTAGTTATAGTATTTTCAAACGAATGACAATTTTGACATTCATTTGAAAATGCCATATCTAGGTGAAACAATTGTCACAATATTATTTTTGTATGTTTTATTAACAAAAACACATAAAAATTAATTTTGTAGCAATTATTTCGCCTAGTTATGGCATTTTCAAACGAATGGCAATTTTGACATTCATTTGAAAATGCCATAACTAGGTGAAACAATTGTCACAATATTATTTTTGTACGTGTTTTTGTTATTACAATACAACTTAGTAGACTCAAAAAATCTACGTTTGATTTAAAAATTAATACATAAATTAAATTACTATAAATACCTCTAAAGAACATTAGAACAACGGGCTTAGTATACGAAAATAACGGTTATTTTAGAACACTGATAACCTTTTTCTCTGTAAGTATCTTAAGTGTATTAAGAATAAAGATAATATCAAATTACAGCTTAAATCGTATAAGGTACAGTATTACAATGAAAATCATTTTTATTGACGATGAAGTAAATACGTTGTGCTAGCATGAATTCTCCAAAAACTAAATGAAAGATGATAGTTTATAAAATAAGAGGACAACCCTTGTAAATCATTTATTTCGAATGGCAAATAAGTGAAATAAATTCAATCACTATCTTAAGATATTTTCGTCTCTGAAAGCACAGGCCATTAAATAATTGGTTCGCTTCCTTAATAAAGGCCGGTTTACGTTGGTTGATTTAACAACAAAAGAACATACTCTATAGTATTCGAGACAACTTATTTTCTTTGAATAGAAACTTTATGAGTTTATGACAGAAAATGAAGACGAAAAATAATAAGGAGTGTCAAATATAAGGAATGTATTAGAGGTGGAACACGTTAAACTTATTTTTGAGACAAAATTGGGTCAAATTGTTGATTCTTTGTTTGTCTTTTTCAAGTTCAAGTTCTACAATAGATGTCGCCACTCGACCATGTTTGATTCTCATATGTTTAAATATAAATATGTATGTATATATATACATATATATATATATATATATATATATATATATATATATATATATATATATATATATATATATATATATATATATATATATATATATATATATATATATATATATATATATATATATATATATATATATATATATATATATATATATATATATATATATATATATATATATATATATATATATATATATATATATATATATATATATATATATATATATATATATATATATATATATATATATATATATATATATATATATATATATATATATATATATATATATATATATATATATATATATGTATATATATATATATATATTTATATAAATATATAATATTGCGAATGTGAGAGGGAAAACAGAGCGTGGACGACCGAAAAAGACTTGGCACGATCAGATCAATCAGAACCTAAAATCTGGCGGTGTCAAAAGTCTGCGTAATCGGAGGGCATGTATGACTAGATGTATGGATGTGAAGGAGGCTAGGAGTGTATGTCAGGACAGAAGAGTGTGGCGTTCCATCCTCTCTGCCTACCCCTGCGGGGTAACGGCGTGATGGTAGTAGTAGTAGTAGTAGTATAATATTATATAGTTTATCTTTGGACACAAATATGAACTGAAAACTTAAAAAATATTCTTAATACAAAAAGACAGAAAAAAAAATCGCAATGCGACGTCTGTACATTACTGAAAAATCCTTCTTATATCGATTAAAAGAATGCGAAAAAAAGAAGAGAAGAGATGTTTTATCTACTCTACAAGGGTACTTTATATAAGTACTCTCAGTTTTCGCCTACCTCTGAATTTTACCGAAATCCGCCAATGTAAACACCGCTTAAGTCTTAGAACTTTACCTTATATTTTTTCTTCACAAGCCTTAAATCTTATTAGATGTTCGGGACTCCGTGAAATTACTACTTTTTTTGTTCGACTGACCATCCTTCCATCTTTTACAATTCTCTTTATTTATAGCCTTGGGGTTGTTTACATTTATTGCTGCGTTCAATACGTAAGCAACGCTATTAGTCGGACTAAAAATATGGTTAGCTTTTATTATTTCAATAGTTCAATTTATAAAGCGAACACGCAAACCCAACACCCTAGATCTGTATCCTATAAATAGAAAATAGTCATAGTAATCAACCGTATTTCTACCTTAATTCATCAGTTTTATATGAATCTAATATCGAATATTAAAACTCGATTTCAATGTAAATATTGGAGCAGTAAAAACCCTTTTTCATTGAATGAATAAGTCCGTCACGAACTAAAAGGTTTTAAGGAAGCCTCATTAACCCTGGACTAGTCGATCATTAAAATGTCATGTTAGGGTTTGCGCAGCTTACGTGTTTAGTCTTATTGAACTTAATAAATTTCATTTATTTATTCGGCAGTCACTTTGTGGTAAAATCTATCCATTTTTAATTAATGTTTTACTTAGTATATACCACTATTTCTTAAAACCGACTTCGACACGTGTTTCGATGCATTCTGCATCATCGCGGTGTTTGAAAATGATGCGGAATGCATCGAAACACGTGCCACAGTAGATTTTAAAAAAATAGTGGCATATACTAAGTAAAACATTAATTAATAATGAACTTAAAAAAAATGAAACGAATTACTTCTATTGAAAAGTTTGTTTTTTATCAAACAAAATTAATGAAAGTCTTCCTTAATTAAATACTCAAATATATCAGTCAATGTTCTTTTAAGGCACAGATACTATAAGATATTCTTCGTTATTTTTGATGAGATGTCAAAAAATAATTTATACTAACATCACTAAAAAAAAAAAGAAAAAAAAATCACCCTGATAAAATTAGTTTTTAATCATGTATTTGTAATATATTTTGCCATTTTTATGGGGTCACTTCTTTCCAATCATCTGCAAACTAAATAATAGTTAGCTGGAGCACATCAGATGATACGAGTGACGATATTTCGCATAAATAAAATAAGTGAACCCTGAAGTAAAAGTTGTTCAAGCACAAGTAGTTTCGATCATTTTGTCATTACTCTAAACCTTATCCGTCTAATAAAGTAAAACTGTTAGCGATTTGGAAATACGTTAGCCTGTTACTGAACTGTTTGTCTCTTAAAATCACGATTCTGGATATTGACACAGGCCCAAATAACGATATTGAAAGAGGAAATTGGCAAAAAAGGTCTATATTAAGAAAATGAAATTCTTTCCAAGTATGTCAACGTATTTCTAGAGAGATATCCTCCACCCTGTATGACTACCAAAGACTACCAAATTCTTGTACATCTATGTTGATATGTCAAAATAATAATATCAAGTACATACCTATATTTATAAAATTAAACTGCCTTATTTTTTATCACCTTTTATTGGTACTTTTTCTTCCAACCGATTTCAACAAGAACCTTGTCATCATCGGGGTTAAACATGCACTAATTCTCAAACATTGAAATATTCATAGTTAGGTGAGTGGACGCGTTACAGCACCTTAAATCTAGCGAGAAAAAAGTACTTTTAAAAAATGGTTAAAAACAAAGTTGTTTTGTTTTAAAAAGTTTATAAAATGTGCCACAAAGTATTTGTGAAAAACATTTAGGAAATAAATATTTCATACTCTTTTTGTGAAACTCATTCTCTGAATTGTTTACTCTGTTAAATGAATGAGACGTTTTTAGTTTATTTAGTTTTAAAATGTAGAAATAAATAATCAAATATTAATATTTTTTTCTTTCCTTATTGCAAAAGAAATAAATGATTTTATTTTTTGTTTCTCCATACATTGCGTCCTCTTAATTTTCCTTCCCTTCTTTCTTATCTGAAATCTATCTTTCGAGAGTTGCTTTATATAAATGACTTCTCAGTGAAGTAAAACATCAACATCCTTTTTCTTATTAGATCCTCAGCCTATATATATCCTTAGTTAGGGTGGTAAGATTCATTTATTCAGTAAATTGGCAAAGTGGATGTGTTCTTAAAAGATCTACTCACTAAAACCTGATCAATTGAATCAAGGGTTTAGTGAATCGAACAAAGAAATAGAATAATTGATTACTCATCCATTAACATTCTCACTTACTGATAAATTGTGGACCAAGAAACGAAATAATTACAAAAACTTCTTCCTACTCTTATTCGCGTTTAATTTAAATTTATGTTAAAATGAATTAATGACTTATTATAGTCCAGAAGAATATTAAATAAAAACACTTTTATTTATTTTGACCCCACTGGGAATCGAATCCGAGGAGTCCATCGCGGTAGCCAAACGCGTTATACACTGCATGATAAAGGCGGTAAAAGGGTCGCAATATTTGTATTATCCTGTAGACCTTTTTTGCAGCTTCTCGGCCTAAAATTTATCCGTAAATCAATAAATCCGCAAATCAGTCAACCCGTGAAAGGGTTAGCGTTAGTGAAGGAAATCCACTAAAAATTGGAATTTGGTCACTAAATCAAAATAAATGAACGGGTCATTAAGAACGGATCGTTAACGAACGACCCGATCCAATCACGAGTCCAACAAGGATTTCCAATCCTGTTATCTGTTACTCTTGAACGAAATACTGTTTGCTCATGAATATCCATTCATTTAATTTTAATAATAGTGCTATAAAATTTGGTAGATTCATTGGAAAAGTTCCGTTTTCGGGTTAATTCAAAACGTGTTTCGCAATAAAAGTAGGTCTCTAGTGGGCAGTAGAAGGTTTGCACGCACAATAAGCACAAACATATGAGCGATAAATATTGTCTGATCTTTCGATTGTCCCATAATAGTTATTCTGAATTCGTTTTTGTAACGTAAAAACATAAATATCAAGCGTTCAATTATGAAGCAAAAAAATGAGAATGGCCTTTCACCACACAATGGGCGAAATTTACGTAGAAGTATATTATGTTTTATACGTAAAGGTCGAATGACCATAAACTGTATGAATTATGAAATAAAATAAAAAATATATCGAATTACTTCAAAATATATACAGTTTATTAACAAACCTTAAGAATAAAATTTTTTCTTTTTATATATGTATTTGACATGATTTTTTTTGAAATTGTATGTTACTTGGTCAATACCACTTAATATAATATAATACCACACTCTTTAATACTTACCTGTAATATTAAACTCACCTGAGATCCTCTTTTATTCTATTTTGCGATGTATATAGTAATTGGTAACAACAGGAAAAAAAATTGTTTGTTACTTTTTAGGGCAAATATATCTAAATCATTATTGAAAATAAATAAAAAGAATGCTCTGATATTTCTTAATATAAAAGCATTATTCATACATTATTTCATATTTAATCATAACAACTTGATATGATTTTTAATTCTTAGTTTATTTAAAAAAAAATTACTTCTACCGACCCTTATCGCACCCAAGAGTGCATAGGTCACTACATTAAATTGATGCTATGTTAATTTGATTATTTATTATATGAAGACAGAGTGATTAGACTCGCGTATTAGGTACTAGTCCAGAGAAATGTTAAATATATATTATGGTAAAAAAAAAAATTACCCTCCCGGGAATCAAACCTGAGACCTCCAGCATGGTAGCTAAATATGCTGAATGTGGTAACGAGTACGCTTTAAAGGCAGACATATAAGTAAGCTAGGGGTTATGATATATTTAAAATAATACTTCAAAAATACCTACAAAACAGGTTTAATAAAAAATGATTCACGTATACTACGAGCAACGATTTAGTAAAGTTTATAAGCGAAAAACAACACTGAGGCGGCATCAATAATATTGTTTTGTTTATATTTTCACAATTGACCCTTTTTCTATACGGTCCGTGAAAAAGGTCGTTGACCAAATTACATATTAACACAATATTAATTTCCCAACATATGAATGGAAATTTAATTAAAATAAACCATAGAGTTTCTTAGATCTTTCTTGATTGCGACAAGTAATATAAATTAATACGCTCGAGAAAACAGATTTAATGACTATGATATCCAGAATGAAGATTGAAAGCACAACCCTCCTCTTAAATTGTGTGCGTACTAATTCATCTAATTAATATAACCATGAGGAATTCATATAATTAAAATAATAAACGGTTCGTTTAAATATGTAGACAGAATAAATGATTTAAGTAAAATAATATCTTTCATTCGTAGTCAAAAGGCGCTAACTATACTTTTAACCAAAATCTTATCATAACTTTATGATATCATATAAAATTAGTTTATTCTTGTTTGATATAGCATAATATATGTATATTTATATATATTACTGATATTTCAACATAGATAAACAAATATTTTATTTATTGTTTCGGCATTAACTTTGTGGTAAGACATGTTACAATGATTAAAGAAAACACTTGTTTTTTACCACTTGAGTTTTATTAAAGACTACATGTTTCAAACTTCCATCATTCAGGTCTGTATAGTAAAAAACAAGTTTGTAAAAAACAAGTGTTTTCTTTCATCATTGTGAGATAAACAAATGAATTATTACAACACCGTACCATTTCGTTTATATTTTCGTTTATAATTTGCTTATTAATTAAAATTAAATGAAATATTTTCGTTTATAATTTGCTTATTAATTAAAATTAATAACTCCATGATATTATTTTTTGAAAATTATAATATTTGGTTACTAAAAATATCTTGATATCTCAACTTAGATGAAAAAATAAATAGAAATCATGGCTTTTACAGAGCTTACGACCTAAAATAGGTTGGATTTGGGTTGTGGTCCCGTGGCTAATGTCATGGACTCGGAGTCTTGATTTTTGGGTTCGAATCCACTCCAGCATAATTTAAAACGTATTTATAAGTTTTAGGAAGTTCTATATATATGAACCAATTTCGAACTTCTTTTATTAAAATATATGAATCAATTTCGAACAATTCGAAATTGATTCATATATTTTAATAAAAATTGAACACTTGAATAATCCACTTAATTGAGTTTTATTTTTATTTACGACTAGTTTCGAAAACGACAATTGTTTTCATCTTCTGGTACAAATAAGTCAGGAATAATTTAGTAAATTTAGAAATACATAAAAATTTTAATTCAGATAAAACAATAATTAATAATATACTGTTTCAAAATACGTCACCATCATTATCAATGTTTCCCTTTACAAAAAATGTTGTTCCTTAACCCCCCTACCTATATTTATTAACCTATATATACACCTAAATATGTTTTTATTCGTTAGTTTTAATTTGTACCAGAATATGAATACAATTGTCGTTTTCGAAACTAGTCGTAAATAAAAATAAAACTCAATTAAGTGGATTATTCAAGTGTTTAATTTTTATTAAAATAATCATGTCATTCCACAAAATTAATGCCGAATCAATAAATAATATGATTCATATATTGTATATAGCACTTCTAAAAATTTGAGAAGTCTGTTTGTCAATAATGGGTAGAATTGGTGAATGTTACACGTGTATAAAATGATCACTCAAACCAGCCTATGATGGTCGTCAGCCCCGTAAATGCCCAGACTTCCATATTTTTCTTCGTCTTTGATGAGATGTCAAAAAACAATATGAAAAATAACTCCCATAATTTTAGATAATCCAGATTTGAAAACAAGTATTTCGACACACTAAAAATGTTGTAAATAAACTATTTGCTTAGTAAAGATAGTACATCAACCATGCTATTACATGGAGATCGCTGTAATGAATATGTAAAACCAATTGTTATGCAAATTGATATGGGTTATGTTCAACATGCAGCAAAACTAAAGACTTAGATAAATGGCAAAGTTTGCTATAATGGTGCTAAGTTACCGTGAATTTACATACATATTACACGTGCGTATTATAATTGTAATAATACCATGTCTGTTTTCGCTTATCCGCTTTACATACTTTCTACCATATCATATTATATTTAGATGGGCCAAAAGAATCTTCCTTCATCTTCTTTTATTTTATAAAAACATTCATGAATCTCAATCAACAGTAAATGTCTGAGAACACTTTTGAGTTTATAAATATAAACTATATTAACTAGTTTCTAGGATATCTGTTGTTTTAGAGACTAGTTATATAGGGTGACAAAGAAAAATGATAACTTTTTAACAATGTTATAAAATCAAAAGGAAAAGAAGAATAAATATTTTATTTATATTTTTTTATAAAATAAAACAACTTTGTTTTAACTTATTTTTATTGGTACACTTTTTCCAACCGG
>NW_028281296.1:325000-430000 GCF_059751285.1 Brachycentrus maculatus | reverse complement strand
TGTTTAAATTTTTATTAATCTCTTTTGTCAATTCAATCCATTTACATCTAATATATTATATAGACGTAATGAGTTTTTTTTTTATAAAATATTAATTTATTTATTATTTTTAGTTTTAACATAACTCGTGAAAAAACAGTTAACAAAAACAAATAGAATGAATGGTAGGTACTGAACAAGATTTAGACAGTATCCAGCTCTTCCCATATATTCCATTGCATTAAAAGGTAATATTTTTTTCAGGTATAGAGGAAGAGTCAAAACTGCTTGCATTTTAATTTGGCCCGATGGAAAACCAGATGTTTCGTACATGGATTTCATGTAAGTAAAAAGCGATATTTTAATTTGTTACCGAACCGATTGTGTTTTTCCTAAATAATTTTTAACAATTACATTCACACGATTTCACTCTCATTTCACTCTCATAAATTAAAATTATTACACCTTGTTCCATATAAAGGCCAAATTATGAATTATCTTGAAAATTTAGAAATACAAAAAAACCTGAATTCTAATAATAATTTATTAAATAATATATTGTTTCAAAATTCTTCGCCATTGCTTTCCATTTTTCCTTTGTTTTCAAACACCGTTCCTTGACTAACCCCTTACCTTCCCCTCTCATTATTTATAGAACAATTTTATATTATATATTTGAGTTATTATACAGACCTGAATGATGAAAGTTTAACTTCTGAAACATGTAGTCTAATTAAACTCAAGTGGTAAAAAACGAAGTGTTTTCTTTAATCATTGTATTATAACCATAAAATACATATGAGCGTATATAGCTGCTTAACTCAATCTTAAAACCTAAAACTTTTATCACTAATACTAATTTTGTCTGGGTTCTATAAGATTTTATTACATTGTAATAAGCTCAGCTCGCTGACGCACACACTCGTACATACCGATCTAGTTATTTAAATATTGTTATATTTTTATCAAACGTTATAAATTATTACAACATTGTACCGTTTTGTGCTTATTGAATTTCTGAAGCCGTAAATTATTATCGTTTATAATATGCTTATTTATTTTATATTAACTCAATGGTATTTGAAAGATCATAAAATTTACTTTATTTTATTGATATTGCAACATTTACGAAGAATATGGAAATCTGGGCATTTACAAGGCTTGTGATCTATCATTGGCTAGTTTTTATATTATTTTTTGACATCTCATCAAAGATGAAGAAGAATATGGAAGTCTGGGCATTTACGGGGCTGACGACCGTCATAGGCTGGTTTAAGTGATCACTTTACACAAGTGTAACATTCACCAATTCTACCCATTATTGACAACCACACTACTCAAATTCTTGGAAGTTCTATATATATGAACCAATTTAGAAACCTTGTTCTTGAATCACTAGAACTTCACTAGAGACATCTATTGGTGAGATGTAAAGAAGCTTTTTTATTAAGCAGAAACTCTTATATTAGTTTGTGAGATCCACGTTACACGTGTGTAAAGTGATCACTTAAACCAGCCTATGACGGTCGTCAGCCCCGTAAATGCCCAGACTTCCATATTCTTCTTCATCTTTGATGAGATGTCAAAAAATAATATGAAAATAACTCCTGTTATTGGAGATAATCCAGATTTTGTAAACAAGTATTTGGACACACTCAAAATGTTGGCTAGTTTTTATGTATATCATTTTCAATACGTGCAACATTCGTCATTCTACCTTTGATAAATAGACTTAAGAAAAGTCTTGATATAAGTACTTCAAAGTAAATATATTCTAAAACATGTGGACAAAAAAATTACTTTCTTAAAATTCTGTGAACATTTGAGATATTTTTTTTTTCACATTTTATCTCCTTAAAAAATGTGTTGTTTGAAATCAGTAAAAACAAATTGTAAAACATATTCTTAGTTCAAATTGAATGATTTTTAACCTTAAAGACCAGTTTTGAAAGAAAAAGAAATTATAGTCGTTTTTTTAACAATATTATTTATTTAAATCAAAACAAATTTTCCAGATGATTATTATATACCAGGAACGTGACAATATTTTATACATACAATTACAACTTTACAATTACAATATACATTTTTTTAAATTAAAGATCAAATCTCTTTCATTTTCCAGATTTAAGCAGGCTTAGGGTATGTTTTCATAGTATAATTAATTTGTTTTCAGTTACCAAGTACTTTTCTTCGTGGTCACCTATTTGGTGCCAATGTTGGGAATGACAGGATTCTACAGCGCTATGGGGAGGGTGCTATGGGGATCGGGTTCTATAGGAGAACTCACTCAGAGGCAGTTAGACTCCATAAGATCCAAAAGAAAGGTAATTCAACATCCTTTTTCGTCAATGAAGAACTATGTTTAGTGGACATATATTTATTTATATATATATATATATATATATATATATATATAATATATATATATATATATATATATATATATATATATATATATATTATATTTATATATATATATATATATATATATATATATATATATATATATATATATATATATATATATATATATATATATATATATATATATATATATATATATATATATATATATATATATATATATATATATATATATATATATTATATATATATATATATATATATATATATATATATATATATATTTATATATATATATCTATGGAGATTATTCCGACTCCAGACACTTTCTCAATCTGCCAATTTCCTATTTACACCTTAATTCATTTTTCTATTATTTCTTCACACATTCCTTTTACATCCATAAATTTCTTAATTTTATCGATTATGCTTATCTTATACTTATCCATGTCAATTTTAGACAAAGTATATATGGTTTTTGAATTTTTAAGTCGGAGAATCCTAGAATTTACGACCTGCCATTAAGCTTATAAGTGATCACATTATACACTTGTGTAATGTTCACCTTTTATTAAACGTTCACCTTACATTGTTTTTTTTTTACAATTGGAGAAATATGTATTTTTCACAAACGCGCAATTGAGGACAAAACCATAAATCTTGCATTTTTTAAGTTTATTATTAAAAGTTTGTTCATTTTTTTAATAAAAAATCTGGCTTTACTGAAGTTAGCGAAATGGATTTAATTTGTAGATTAAAGGATTATCTAATATTATTTTGAAGCAGCAAAAAATGGTCATATCGTATTTCCGTATTTTGACCGAGGTTGAATTAATTCCACGGAGGTAATCAATCGTCGCTTGTTTTTTTTTCACTATCAAGATTCTCCGTCATTATCGACTGGGAAAAAAACGTATGATTTTCAAAGATTGAGAACATATCTTTGGTGTTTAATATACGTATGAGGTAATAACTACCGCCTTACTTTTAAATTAAATTCGTAAATTTTGATACGTTTCGCTTTTTACCCTTTACACGTGTACGACGCTCGTGATATTTAATTTATTATTTATTAATACAATCAGTGCCGAGCACACAGTTTTAGTATGGGTAGGTTAGAATAAACACAGCGCTTTAAATTGTATTTTTTAAATTAGACGCATATTTTCGTTCCCTAAAATTTAATGATATTTGTTCTGCCGCTGGAGGATAAAAATTATAGAAAATACTTATTGAAACAAAATTTTAGTCGTATAAGGTTGACGTAATCGAAGGGCATGTACATGTATAACTAGATATGTGGATGTAAAGACAATTACGAGTGTAAGTCAAGACAGAAGATGAATGTGGCGTTCTATCCTCTCTGCCTACCCCTGCAGTGAAATGGCGTGATGGTTCTGTAGTAGTATATTTTTCCTTCTTCAAACCCTTATCCGTACCCCAATGGTGCTTAGGGCACTACATTATATAAACGCAGTGTTATCATGAATGTTAACGCATGAAGGAAAGGTGATCAGCCCTCAGGTACGAGTCCAGGGTAATATTAAATAAAGTCACTCAGTCCTGGGAATCGAAGCCGGAACCTACAGAACGTTAGCCGAGCATGCTGACCGTTACACTACGGAGGCGGACGTAGTAGTATAAGTAATAAAATGCCTTAGAGTTATAATAATCCACTTTTTTTTTAAAGTTGGCGAGTATCACATCACATAACATTTTAAAATAGTTTTCATTAGATCATATTTTAATACACCGAAAAAAATATAAATAACTCCTGTAATTGGAGATAATCAAGATTTTGTGAACAAGTATTTGGACACACTCAAAATGTTGTAATTATATTTTCCAATTATGAAATCGATTATCTCAATATTTTGTGTAAATTATTATGCTTTGTTTATGACTATATTTATTTTTAAAAATATAAAACTCTGCGATAAATCAAATGTTATTTTCAAATCAAATAAATTTGTATGAAGAATAATAAAAATTATTTTTCATGAAATTCTTTATGAAGTTAAGTCAAGGGAAAGTACAATAATAATCCAAATATTTTGACGTTCGAAAAACAAAAATATTTTTAAACAACATCTTTTAACGAATTTAATCTGGCATTCAAGGAAACAAATCCTCAAAGAAACGAATCGTTCAAAAATATAATATGTGTAACTCAATTTTCCTCGTCTCATGGAATTAATGACATGCTATTATTTTTATACTTTCCAAATTTTTAGAATTTTCAGGACGTTTCCATTTATTTGAAAATTGATAACCTTGGAATTTTCAACAGTGCTTATTTAGCGTAAAAAGATATTACATTGATATTTAATATGACGAAAACAAATTTATTTCACAAAAGGATGTTAAAAATCGGTATCCTTTAACAAAAAATTTGATTTTGCAATTTATGAGTAATTTTTTGTTCATCTGCACATCTGCCCATGTTCCTTTTTTCGACCAACAATATGTCGTTATCTAAAAGAAATAACAATAAACTAATTTTATTTATTTGTGACTACCTACAACCGCACACGCTTTACTGTGTTTCAGTATAATTAAATGGAAAAAAAAACACATTTCTAATGTGTTCAAATTCACAATGTTTGTGAAATAATGGAATTATTAAACACCTATGAAACAATAAAAATATTAAAATGCTAGGTGACATGAGTATAAAAAAATTCCTAATTTAAAGGATTCTTAATATAACATGTATTTCTGTCATGTTCAACAAATGGCGCTGCCATTGATATAAAATAAATATGTTTTCTAAACGTATTTTTTTCCTATCACAGGTGAAAAACGCTTGGATCAAATGCAACGTTTTGTCAAATTTTCAAAGATATTTGTGAAAAAATTGTAAAGGTTTTTTAATTTGGAAGAAATTTATTCTCTAAGAAATGTAATTACAAGTTGTTATTAATTTTGTGTAAAAAGAGAAATAAAAATCAAAATTTTAAATTTTTTTAATAGGTATAACATCCAAAGCCCAGGGGCTTGTCTGCGGGTAGTAAGGATAGGGAAGGTTGATGTGTAAAGATACATCACATATACTCAGACCAATTGAAAATAAATATTTCAAAAATTAATTTTGCAATTGGCGAGAATCGAACCCGCGACGCCAGTTTCGTAGTCGAGCGTCTACCCAACTACGCCAAAGCGCTTTTTCAAATAAAATGGATTTAAAATTTCCTTGATTGATTTGTCAGTCACTTTGAAGCAGTTATTTTTTTTTCATTTATCCTTTTAAAAAATATATATATATCTAAAATTAAATAAGTAAATAAGATTAAGAAACAGTTTCTACCGCTTCTTCAATCTTCAACGTCCCAAGGACCCAACTCTAAAATTTAGAATTAGCTTCACATATCTCTCACTCCTTTCAACAACGTCATATATCGGAAATCGACAGTTTTCTGTTTTGAATGTTTTCGGAATGCCCAGAAAATGTACTATATCACAGCAAAAGCGGTATATTTTTAACTTCATATTTACCCGGTACAGGGCAGAAAGTGTTGTTTTTGCATTTTGAAGAAAATGTATTGTTTAGTTATTTTTTTAAATATTCTAAATATTTTCCAAGTTGAGAAAAAATATTCTGGTTTTACCTAAAAAGATCTATTGTCAGTAAAAAGTTCAAAAAGTGGTTTAATATTTATTTTTAATACATTGTATTATATTTTCATACTTTAAAAAACGATATCCTGAAAAATCAAGTTTTTTTTATATATGACGTTGTTGAAAGGAGTGAGCGATATGGTGTTTGAAAATGATGCGGAACGCATCGAAACACGTGTCGCGGTAGATTTAAAGAAAAAGTGGTATTTATTAAGTAAACTTAAATTTTAAAAATAAACGGATTTTACAAGAAATCAATAAAAAAATCAATCGAATAATGCAATAGGGTTAGAATATACACCCCGAATATATAATAAAGAGTACATAACATACTCTTTGGACGTTATAACGTATCCCTTATCAATAATTCACCCGACATACATACTATCCGCAAGCTAAACCGATCGATGTACATTGTGTATTTGTAGTTTCGCCTTGCGCTTACTTGCGTCTACTCCGGTGGCCTAGTAATAATAAATTGGTAAACTGTTCGAGAACGATGGTATCCTATTTCCGCGGGTCAAAAGACGTAACACGAGTATGTACCTTTGTTTATATATTGGTGTAGAAATCAGGGTTGAGCTAAGAGAGTTTATTTTTATTTTATATTATTTAATTTACTTGACCGATCAGGGTTGAGCCAACGGATTTATTATTTTTTCAATTTAATTTATTTGATGAATTCCGCCTATGCAGTGTAATATATTTAATTTGCTGTCCGTAACCATTAAAAATCAGTAGTGATCATGTCTTTAAGAACAGTGTCCGTCGATGGTTGCTTCTCGTTGGAAGAAACAAGGTAGAAAGTGAATTAATTAAAGTCCAGGTGTAATTGTTTTATCGTAAATCCTTTATACTGTATATTGTTATTGTATCTACTGTATGTAATGTATATTATCTAATAATTGAAAAAATTTATTAAAAAATAAATTATTAACATCTTAGTATTTCGGCTCAACACAAGCCATGCAATACATATAGTAGAAAAAAATATTTATCTATGAAATAACAATAAGAAAAACCCTTATCCGCACTCCAATGATGCATAGGGCACTGCATCATATAAACGCAGTGTTATCTTGATCGTTTACACATGAAGGTAAGGTGATCAGCCCTCCGCTTCAGGTACCATTCCAGGGTAATAATATTGAATAAATATTACAGTAAAAAAATCACTTATATTTATTTTACCCTCCTTGGGAAGCAAACCAGGGACCTCCAGAACGGCAGAACAGAACGGTATCTACAATATGAAATAAATAAATAAATTTAAAAATTAAAAAAAAAAAAAAATCGCGTTCAACATCAAGTTTAACACATACATATGCAAGTATTACAAAACATGTACCTACTTACACTGTTTCAGTAACGAAATTCCACATTTTAAAAAAAAATGGAAGAGGGACGGGAGGGAGGAGGTCCAATGTATAGTAAAGTAGTAAACATTGTTTTCAGCGATCATTCAGAGTATTCATTTTAAAGAAGATCGTAATGTCTACATTACTTGCTGAAGACTCAGGATATTTAAAAAAATGATTGATTTTTCCCTGTAATTATTATTTACAAAACAAAACTAAAACTTTGTTTTAACTACTTTTTTATTTTTCACAAATCAGGGATAGCGTTTTTTTAATATTAAGAGCTCATTACGGTTTTTATTTGCTTTGAGTTTCGAGCTGATCGTAGTGAAAAAGCAAAATATTTTTGACTACACATTTTCAGTTTTAAAATGTGAAAATATTAAACTTATCATCGTTAGTCACTCTGATAAAGTCATTTCAAACATCAGCCCCGCGCTTACCCGCCCTTTCTGCGTCATAATTATTATAATTAATGATAATTATAATTTGTACGATTAATATTGCTCAATTTTCAAGCTTAAAACAAATTCATCAGCCAATCCAGGTCATAAGTCCTATGAATACCCAGATTTGTATATTCACAAGTAAAAATATATTTATAATTTATATTTGAAGCACTAACATTGTGATTTTTCCTTTTATAATTAAAATCTAACTTTGTTTTAAAATCACAAAAAATATTTTATTATAACTTAATTATAATGTCTACTGGTTTTGAAGCTAACCGCTTCTTTATCAAGACTGATTAATACTAATTAGTATTTTATTATCCGTATTCCGTCCGACTCCGTAGTGTAATGCTCGGCTACCGTTCTGGAGGTCCCGGGTTCGATTCCCAAGGGGGGTATAATAAATATAAGTGATTTTTTCACTGTAATATTTATTCAATATTATTACCCTGGACTGGTACATGAAGCGGAGGGCTGATCACCTTTCCTTCATGTGTAAACGATCAAGATAACACGGCGTTTATATGACGCAGTGCCCTAGGCATCATTGGGGTGCGGATAAGGGTTTTATTATTATTTATTATTTTTAGTATTTTAGTGATTTTTAAAACAAATTTACATTTTAATTAAAAAATAAAATTACTTTAGACCAAGCTTTGAGGTAAACAGTGGAAGGTTATAAGGTTTATATGGGATTTACATAATTTGAAATTGAATGAAAATGAATTGAATACTTCATTTGTCCTCCGTCTTTGATCCGACCAAACGACATATAATATTAAGTGGATTATAGCTACTGATGTTTGAAGGCTCTCATTTATAAGTCAGTGATTTAACCAACGTTATGTACACTAAATGTATCTACGTGTACGTTTGTATATGAATGATATGATTCAGATAAATATGTAGATATAAACTTAGTCTCCCTTGAGATATCTTACATAACATATTTTAACAACTCTTTTTTTATCCCATTTTTAAAATTTTCAAGAAAAAAAATAAAAAACGTAATTTCGGCAAATAAATCCAATATTTTAATTTATATTATATATAAATATATATATATATATATATATATATATATATATATATATATATATATATATATATATATATATATATATATATATATATATATATATATATATATATATGTATATATAAATATAAGCTGCGTTTACGTTTCATTTGGCACAACATACATGCATATGGCTCTACAGAAATTAATATGAAATGAATTGGTTTCCACCAAAAAATTATGTGAAAACCTGTCATTAGTTGTAATTTCAGCGAGGTTGTCAAGCTTTTTACATTTTAGTTATATTTCATGTACGTTTCTCTTTTTAGGAGAAAAATGTCATGCTTGAAATGATGAACAATGATTCTTCTGTAACAATGATAATAACAAGCAGTAGGAATAATAAATATTCATTCCATCCCCAACTTTCACCCTCAGTTTGCCGACAGCTCAGTGACATAAATGTATCGTCAATTCCCGAAAAACTAAATTACGGTTGAAGAAACAAAACTAATGAAATTTTGTTGCACTCGCGGGTATAGTATGAACTTACGATTCGAGGAATTATAAATTTCATACAATAAAACGAATAATTTTTACGAAAGTTATTCATTTTCATTCACCGATTTTAACTTATTCTACTAAATTCTTCCTCAGCGAGATAGCACTGTGCCTATGCTTAGGGCGATATGCTTAAGGGACAGCAAAGCAACAGCTTGTTTGCAGTAACACCATATAACTTTTTTACGCTGCATTATAACGTGCTTCAATTTGCGATTGCACAGTGATAAAAAGTTTAATGATTTATACACCTTTGAAAAATGTTCATTATGCACATTCTCAATTCTTCTTAATTATGTTTTTGTATCTCAATAAATTGAGAACTCAGACCTCAGTTTTTGCTTGTGTATATTAAAAAGGGAAATTTTAAAATGGTTTTCATTAAAAAAAAATAAAGCATGCTACATTCACGTTAGTATTATTAATTAGGAAAATAATTATAAACATCTGTGTACGTTTCCTATCAGAATGCATGTATATGTGTGTATATTTACTTGTACATCTAAAAGTTTTCCAATAAACGACTATAGAGTCAAAGTTTAATCAAAAACATTGCCTGCAGAACCTTTGTATAAAATTTCTTCAAAGACAAAGAATGTTTTTCAAATTAATAAACTTAAAACCAATTGGATGAAAACATCCACTGTTCATGATTGGTAGTTTAATTTGAATTAAAATTTAATTGAATTAAATTAATTCAATTCAATTTAATAATTTTGAAATCATGATGGTTAAACATTGAAATTTAGCATCAATGAAAAGATATATTTATATATATATGTATATATATATATATATATATATATATATATATATATATATATATATATATATATATATATATATATATATATATATATATATATATATATATATATATATATATACATATAAACATCTATATACATGTATATATATAAATAAATATATATATATATATATATATATATATATATATATATATATATATATATATATATATATATATATATACATATTTATATATATATATATATATATATATATATATATATATATATATATACATAAAAAAAAAAATTAAAATAAAAAGTCCGAAAAAGACTCGGCACGATCAGATCAATCAGAACTTAAAATCTGGCGGTGTCAAAAGTCTGTGTAATCGGAGGGCATGTATGACTAGATTTATGGATGTGAAGGAGGCGAGGAGTGTATGTCAGGACAGAAGAGTGTTCCATCCTCTCTGCCTACCCCTGCGGGGAAACGGCGTGATGGTTGTAGTAGTAGTAGTAGTAGTATATATATATATATATATATATATATATATATATATATATATATATATATATATATATATATATATATATATATATATATATATAACTATATATATATTTATATATATATATATATATATATATATATATATATATATATATATATATATATATATATATATATATATATATATATATTTATATATATATATATATATATATATATATATATATATATATATATATATATATATATATATATATATATATATATATATATGTTGTATCAGAAACATAATTTTAGTATTTGTTTGCAAATTAGTCAGTTTCTTAGATAATTTTTTAGACAATTTTTAGATAATTATGCTCGTTAATGGAAATCCTACAGCCAGATTCAGAATGTAATTGAATTTTTATTTAAATAGTATACGTAAATATAAGGAATTAAAATTTTTATTTTCTTGCCTGAACTTCCTTATTCTTCATATCTAAGTTAAGATGCCAACATATAAAAACAACGCCCAAGCGGAGAAAACCAGATTTATGAACAAGGACATGGACGCACCCAAATGTTGTAAAGATTATTTTTTGTAATTATTAAGTAATTATTAAATAATAAATGTGTCCGTCTCTGTAGTGTGATGGTCAACACGCTCGGCTACCATTCTGGAGGTCCCGGGTTCGATTCCCATGGGGGTCAATAAACATAACTGATTTTTTCACTCTAATATTTATTCAATATTACCCTGGACTGGTACCTGAAGCGGAGGGCTGATCACCTTTCCTTCGTGTGTAAACGATCAAGATAACACTGTGTTCAAATGAAGCAGTGCCTTATGCACCATTGGGGTGCGGATAAGGGTTTTATTATATAATTATTAATTATTAAATAAACAACCAAGAACTTTAATGTGGTATGTAAAACTAAAAGCTTCAACTTCACTTGATTATAAACAATAAACAAAATATTGCATTAATTAAAATAAATTAACTACATTCATCAATGTTAGTGAGATGAGATTAAGGGAGAAAAAATATAAAAAAAGTTTACTTGGCTATTTTTTAAACAGCAAAAGCGCTTTTTTTTCATTAAAAAAATACAATTTGCTCTGAAATTCCAGCCGAGTCGTGAAAACATAATTAAATTTCCATTTACATCCAAATAAAAGGTCGTGCAACATTATTTTTAACGAAATTTCGCGCGTAATATACACAGGATTTTTTCTACCTAATTTCGCACGGAAACGTAGTTGGTTATAGTCATATTCCGGAATCGCCCTACTTAAAATAAATGGAGGAAAATTGATAGAGGACGTGCCTTATCACGGTTTAGTCCCCCAAATGGGTGAAATAGCAAACGTAACCAATTTTCAAAAGTACTACGAAATGCAAACTAACCCAGAGGCGATATGTTCTCCTGGTCAATTGAATGTCCCTTAAACATGTGTACATCTATGAATGGGGTGAATCAGGTCACCTGGTTGAGTCCATTTTGTTTGAATTTCTACCTAACGGCATACTCACATATCATATCTTAAAAACTTTAGTTTAATATTTAATTTTTTACAATAAATCTAAATTTATAAAAATATAAGACTTATTGAAAAAATGTATACTAATTAATAATTTTTATTTTATGAAATTTTGTTTACTTTATAAAGGAATTTTGCGTTTTTGTTCACATTTTTACAAAACTATTGGCTAATTATTATCTTTTTGCAATAAATCGAATAATTTAAATATTTGAGACTTATTCAAAATAAATAAACTTTTACTATCTAATAACATTTGTTATATTTTAAAATTTAATGAAATTTAATTTAATTTATTTTTAAACGGTTTGTTTTTTTATTCATAGTTTCAAGCATTTCGATTAAGAAACATAAAGAAAATAGAATCTAAAGTGTTATTTTATTGCTCATTCGGCAATTTTAATTTTTTTTAAATTTGAACAACCCACGAATTTCAAACGACTGTATAAGGAATACCTTGATCACAATTGCTAGTCGGTTTTTTGCTTCATGTTTGCTTTACTTCTTAGCATAAAGCCCGCCATCTTACATTTATTCTGTACAGAAAGTTTGTTAAATTAATGTTTTCTCCTGTAATGTTAGTTTTGTGATTCCGCCGTTTTCCTGAAAATGTTGAGATACTCACTGTATCGGATTTTATTACAGACTCTCTTATAATTAAGGAGTCCTTGAGGGATCATTTGACAAAAGCCTTACTTGTCTGCTTAAGATGTCTCACATAATGGTTTGTTTTACTAATGGCAAATAGTCATTATTTTATGTAACTATTTTAATTCAAAATAAATAACTCAAGCTTTCAAACATCATCAACAGATTTAAAAAAATATTTGCCATTAGAAAATCTTTTAAAACGTTATAAAATATGCCAAAAAGTATCTGCACAAAACATTAAAGGATACGCAGTTTCCTGGACTAGTGAAAATAACACATCTTCTCTACGTTTATTTACGCATTTTACATTATTTATATATTGAGAACAACTTTTCATAAAAATGACTACGTATTAAAGTAAATTTACCTAAATTTACAGCCTTATTCTTGTACCGAATCAAAATAAAAAAACTTTTAAAGGACTACTTACTATCTTGAGTTTATTAATGTTGGTCTCACTTGTCGTTTTTAAATTAATATACTCGAATGAGTGGTTATTTGCAAGTGATTTTTTTATTTATTTAAATATTCATGTTATTCCACAAAGTTAATATCAACCGATAAATAATTTTAAAAAAACATGGTTTTCGTTCTTGAAAATTTTTAACTATGAACAAATGTTGAAAAAGCGTAAATATACCTAAATAAAACTTATTATCTACTAAATTAAAGCCAGATAAGATATTTTGATGATTTATTTTAAAGCAACACATTGTAAACGCAGAGGTATATGAATTTACTAAAGTACAATAAAACGCAAAGATATATTTATTTAAAGGAAATATATTTTAATTAAAATTACTCGATAAAAAAAATTATCCTTAAATTTTCAATTGAATAAAAAATGACGTTTTTAGTACTGCCATCTAACGCTTTAGCTTCAAGAATTTTGAAAGCTTCTAAATATATTTGGAATAATAAAAATCAACTTACAAATTTTATTAATTTTTTTTTTACAAGATATAAATACAAAAAAACGGAAGTTTTATAAATTTTTTACCAGTTTTCATAATATTTTATAATCAAATAACCTTTATTTTTTTAATACTCTTAACGATTAGTTATTTTAAAGAGAAAATAACAAATATTGTGATATTCTTTGTTTTTTGAAGGAAAAAAAACGAACGTAAAAAATTAACATCTTGACGTAAAACGGAAAACAGAACAAACATGAACCTTGATATAATGATTTAAGAAAACACTTGTTTTTTACCACTTGAGTTTTATTATAGACTACATGTTTCAATAAAACTTAAGTGGTAAAAAACAAGTGTTTTCTTTAATCATTATAACATGTCTTACCACAAAGTTAATGCCGAAACAATAAATAAAATATGAACCTTGTTATTTTTATTTTCAGATTTTGTAGACAACATATTTTTTCCAGTGTTTTCACGCAATTATTTATTGTAAACTCTGAATCATCTACGTTGTAAGATAAAGCTTAAACAACATTCACTTTTGATTGAACGCGAATAATTTGTTTTCCGTTACAATCACACAATTGAAGAAATATTTTCAAAAAGTTTTTTGACAATACGACGAATTTTAGATCAATAGAGTATCGTATCCATTAGGATATTTCAACATAGATGAAAAAGAATATGTAAGCCTGGACCTATAATAGGCTGATTTCAATAATTACGTTACACACGTGAAACATTCACCCATAATTGACAACCATACCTCTCAAATTTCTGAAGTTGAAAAATCCTTTGATCGACACTTTCTTTCACATGTCGCACACTCATTTCAACAACGTCGAGATCGTTTTTAAAGTTAAAAAAA
This sequence comes from Brachycentrus maculatus, assembly GCF_059751285.1. Classification (NCBI taxonomy): domain Eukaryota; kingdom Metazoa; phylum Arthropoda; class Insecta; order Trichoptera; family Brachycentridae; genus Brachycentrus; species Brachycentrus maculatus. Next base: position 415,420 of record NW_028281296.1, on the reverse strand, counting down.
TATAATAAAATATATTAAAAATAAATATCAAGCCCCTTATTGAACGATTAACTGTGCAACAGATATTTTTAGGTAAAACCTGAATGTTCTTTCTCCATTTGAAAAATATTAAGTAGGTTTTTACCCTGAACTATATTATCGACACCTTACCTAATCCTACTCTTTGCTTTCCTTGTTTTCACATATTAACTATTCAATACACACATTTACTCCATTCATACTGCAATTTAATTCTATTTATTTTGAATAATTTCATTGTGAGCATGTTCAATATGTACCTATGTATATGATAAAAATATTGCATGATTAGTTTTTTTTTTTAAATTTGGATGGAAGTTGTAATGAGCCCATCAATAAACAAGTATTATTAACAAGAAATTAAATAAATAATAGGTTAGGAGTCGAAACAATCGGCGGATATGTATGAGGAGATGCATGAACGTGGAAGAGGAGATACATGAACGTGGAAGAGGCGAAGAATGTTTGCAAAGTCAAAGTGGTGTTGCGTTCTATTCTTTCTGCTTACCTCTGCGGGGAAGGAGCGTGATGGTTAGTTAGTTTAAATAAATTAATTAATATACGCGTACTTAAAGATTTTTTATATTTTTTGGAAATGGATAGCAAATAGATCATTAAAATAGATTACATCTATTAAAATTCATCATGAATTCTTCAATGATAAGGTTACTAAGGGTTAAAACCCTTTCATTGTCTCAATCCTAATAACTATTCAAATAATGTTAACCGTTAGTAAAACACGATCTTGAGAGGTTTAAACTGAATATAAATTAACAAGAGCTTTATTTTTTACAAACATTACCGTAACAATCAAATCTCCATACGTTTTACCGTTATTAAATGTATAATATATTTCCTACTACAACGTCTACTACTCTCATCACGCCGTTTTCCCGCAGGGGTAGGCAAAGAGAATAGAACACCACACTCTTCAGTCCTGACATGCACTCATCGCTTCCTTCTCATCCATACATCTAGTCACACATGCCCTCCAATTACGCAGACTCTTGACACCGTCAGATTTTAGGTTCTGATTGATCTGATCGTGCCAAATCTTTTTCGACCTTCCTCGTTTCGTTGTCCCGTTCACATTTGCCAAATTTATTTTCTTAGTCATTCTCTCGTTATCCATTCTTTCCATGTGTCCATACCACTTTGAAGAACTCTTCTTAATCTTTTCAACTATCCCTTGTTCAGCCTTACATTTCTTTCTTATATCATCATTTTTAATTCTGTCATACAATGATGTACCACACATTCATCTAAGAGAGCGCATTTCAACAGCTTTCACTCTGCTTTCATCCTTCCTTTGCCAGCTCCATATTCCAAGTATCATAACTATTATAACACAGGTGTTTTTTTCAAATAATCTTGTTTTTCGTTATTTAATCCGCAACATAAATAATAAAATAAAAATCTACTGTCTTAGAATATTTTTGTATCATATTTTATTTTCGTAGGTGTAGTTTCAAAAATATCTCCATTATTTTCGTTATTTTATTCGTAATTCAATTTTTTTCTAAGCGATTCCGATCTCAGAACATTTTTGTACCAAAAATAAAGTTAATTTTACCGTTTCAAAAAATCTTTATAATTTTACTTATTTTATTTGCAGTTACAAAAATAATTTTAAAATCCACTTCAGTGTCATTTTTGGATCTAAAAAAATTGTACCTTTTACCGTATATATGTATTTAAATTCTTTATTTTCCTTTTAACTTACTATTTATTTTAACTTATTATATATTATAAATTAATCTATTACTAGCATTCACAAAAATACGAAAGGTCGTTTTATGTTCTCTCGCATTATACAGTAGTAACGTTTGGTTTGTTAGTAGCCTGCCAAAACAATAAAATTATTTATTCATTCAAAATGTTGAAAACTTTTGGCTGTTCATTAAAAACGAGTGATTTTTATGGTTCCGTTATTTTAAATTCTGAATAATCTAAAATTACCGCTTTATGAACAAAAGTTATCACGAGCTATAATATTTATCTGCCTCTAGAGTAAAGTGCGTAGTTGGCTACTGTGCTGAAGGTCCCGAGTTTGATTCCCAGAGGATCAAAATAAATATAATGCAAAAAAAATCAACTCTTATATTTATTTAACCCTCATCTTGTATCCAAAGCGCAGGACGGATCATGCCAGGATGAATTAATGTCGTGATGATGTTCCCGGATCTATTACATAAGCTTCATTTGTTGATTCGGCATTCACTTTGTGGTATAATCTTATCATTTTAATTAAAGTTTAAATTAGTATATACCACTCTTCCTTAAAATCTATTATGACACGTGTTTCGATGCATTCCGCATGCGGCTTTTTAATGATGGTATTTACCAAGTAAAACTTAAATAAAAAGCTAATACATAATTTCTAGACTTCCTCAGAGACCACACTTATAAATATCTTTTTATGAAATAAGTGGCGAAAATTATAAAATACATATTTTTTTTAAATATCGCGATTTTAATGTGAATTAATTTTCAAAAGCATTCAATATCCATGTCACTGCCAATCTAAATAAAAACTAAAAATTCTAGTTAATAAAATAATAATAATAAACCCTTATCCGCACCATAATGGTGCATAGGGCACTGCGTCATATAAACGTAGTGTTATCTTGATCGTTTACACATGAAGGAAAGGTGATCAAACCCTCCGCTTCAGGTACCAGTCTAGGGTAATATTGAATAAATATTACAGTGAAAAAATCACTTATATTTATTTTACCCCCCCTGGAAATCGAACCCGGGACCTCCAGAACGGTAGCCGACGGAGCTGACCATTACACTACGGAGGCGGACAAAAAAATTCTAGTTAAATAAGTTTAAAATACTTCGAAGTATCTAGAAAACATATCTATCACGACAGCTTTACAATAAGGCATCTACTAAACTGCGCACAGTGACTGTGATACTCCATAAAGTATTCAACGAGAATTTTTTTGCGACAGCAAAAAATTTGCGTGTTTTCCTTTTGCGTGGGAATGCGTAAGTAAAGTTTTAAATCAATTTATCCTAGTAACTGTTTGGCGACGTCCTCGTAAAATGGAATTGCTCCCAATAAAAATAAATCACTGGATTTCACATTTGATCACATCGTTAAATGAGGAATAAAATAGTACATGGATATACCTACATACTAGTCAATACATTAAAACACCATGGATGATTTCAGACAAGCAAAACCGTTTTCATCCTAAATAAATACTTAGAAAAATGAACATTGCCTTTAAATGAAATCATCATTTCAATTCGAAGTAATTGTCACTAGCCTGGAGCGCAATATAACTGAAGAGGTATATTGAATGGTATAAGAATAAAATTTGTCTACCTCCGTCGTATAATGTTTAGCGTGTTTAACTACAGCACTGGAGGTCCCATGTTCGATTCCTAGGCGGGTTGAAAATAAATTGTGGTGATTTTACACTCTGATATTTGTTTAAAATTACCCTGGACTGTTACCTGAAGCGCAGCGGAATCAATTTACCTTCGTATAAGCAACGACCAAGATTTGACTGTCTCAATACTTTACAGTGCCCTATGCACCATTGGGTGCAGATAAAGGTGAGAAGATAGTTACAAACTTACACGTACATATGGAATATAACTTACTAGTGCATACAAACGAATTTGATGCCCTAGTGAACTTTTGTAAACTTAGAAGAAAAGTAAACTTTGAAAACATTCGAAGTTTACTTGCACCAGTATGGCATTGTTGGATGAGGAGGAGAGTATAACAACATAATGAACTCTCTCATAATAGTTATGAAAACAATTTTAAAGAAATATGAAGAAGAAGGAAAAACAAAAACGTTATTTTTAAAGTCTCTAATGTAAAAACATTAAAAATATCAAATTGAAAACAAGTGTACGAGTATTCTGAAGATTCTAAAATGGTTTCAAATTATCTTAAAGCAATGCATAGGAACTTCAACAAAATTATATTAAATTGGGAAACTAATATTTAATTAGCCTCTTTACGGGTATCAAGAATAGTCAGATTATAAACTACAGAAAAAAGGCTACTTAACATGAAAATAAAAAAAAATAAAAAAAACATTATTTGATTATAATAAATAATTACTTTGTGTAAGTTCTTCTACAGACACAAGAGCGTGATACCTTTTTGGATAGGCATTCCATACTAAGGAAAAGATAAGTTTTTAATTAAGTAGAAATGTCTTACAAGTGTAAGTCCCTCTCCAAGCACAAGAGCTGTCTTTTTATTGGAGAGAACCGCGTTTTTAATTTTAAGATTGTAAGTAGAAATTTTTAGAATATGAATTAAAATTATTTTTAAAAAAAATCTTTTGAAACCATTAAATAATAAAAAAATGTCCTGTAAATAATTTTTGTTACAACACTAAAGCAATAAGAAATAATTAAATGAATGTTTATTTTGAACATTTTTCTCTTTAGTTTTCGATTACGAACATTTTAAAAAAATATGTACCTTTTTTCACGAGGCCTCGTATTTTGAATGATTTGTTTCCGACCTTTTTTAATTCATCCGTAACACAGGCTGTTAGTTAATTTCAAAGAGATGATTGATTGATGAAGTTTGTGAATGATTAACGCAATAACTGTGAACGAAACAAAAATGTGAATATTAAATAAGCACTGCAAAGTTTTTTTTCCACCCGTCTTCGTTCGCTCTTTTTTATACGAGATCCTCTTTTCAAGTTACTTGCAATGAACAAACGACGCCGTTTCTTTTATCTAGGCGTATTTTCAAGATTTCAGCGAAACAATGAACGTATATTCTAGAATTTTTATCTCTCTCCTACAAATCCTGCCACACAATTTGTTGAATGTCTCTGCGGACTGTGCAAATTCTGACGCAACAAATTTATAAAGAAATTGTCGCTATATTTCTCTAATACCAAAATTGAATCCAGCCAAATATCACATTCATCTTTTTGACAGAATTTAATATTTTGTAAAATTTCTCCTCATTTTCAGTTTGATTTTACTTGTTTTCATCCAATATTATGCTACATTACAGTACAACACTTATGTAGCTCTTTGTCTCTTTTGACATAATGTATGAGTTTTACACCCAAATTACACATGAAAGGGATTTTTTTATATCTGTTTTGTTAGAAAACAAATAAATCTTTCACATCATTATATGGAAAACACATTACGAGTACTAAATTCCGTATTTTTTCTTAGTAACTTTAATAAAAGCAAGCTTTGTTAACATAATAAAGAATTTGCTTTGTAAATAATCAAATTGAAACAAAAAGCTTTTATGTATCATTCAAATCATTTTAATTAATTTTTTCAGAAAATTTCATCCATCTCCTTATTAAAATAAACACAAAAGAAGAATATTGATCTAATTATGAGAATAGTAGAATAAACAGTTTTTTAACTAAAAATTTTATTCGAATTTACTTTTAAATAGATATTTTCCTGAAATTAAAGATTTCTATTTAAATTTTAAATTATTTCAAAACAAAGTAAGTAATCGTTAGGATAATATAAAATAAAAACATTAGGAAAAGATTTTAAAATACAATATAAAAAATTAAAATATATATCCAGATAATAGAATAATGAAATATTATTGATTCCGATTTGAGAAGATTGAATCAAAATTTAATATGGAAAATTAATAAAATAGAATATTGTTTTATACACATAAGAACTAATAAAATCACCCAGGTATATTAAAAGATATTTGGGTTATAGAAAACGACATTTTTTACATTTAAAAGTATTTTTACGAATGCATATTTACCCTATAATAAATAAACACATTTTTGTGTTTAATTTCGGTAGATACGTATAAAATATTTATACGTAACTACCGAGCTGATGTTACTAATATAATATTGGTACGACATGTAAGTATCGAATTACCTCCCTGATAGAGGATACATCTCAATGAAAGGAGGGTAGATGGTGAGAATTAAGAGACCCATGAACTGAAAATTTGTATACATTAATATATTTGTATGTACAATGAAATAAACTTACACTTATGATAAACATAGAATACACATTGAGAATATACAAGAGTGAAATTGTGTCCTTGCATCAATCAATCTGTAGCAAAGCATTGAACTGACAAATGTAAAATGAAACTATATTAAGGTGCGTTCTGGAAAACGAATATGCTGACTTGTGATATAGAACTCACTGTTAAAACATGACAGGTATTCAAACATTGTATTACCGATACATCTAGAACGTACATCTTTCGTGAAAATTGGAACAAAAGAAAAACATCTTTTATATAACAACTCGGAAAAGGGGTGTTTTATATTGTGATGCGAAAAATCCAGTTTTTTGGATCTATTGTATTTTTGCGAGATACGTGGTATTGTTTTGACATGAACGATACATATGTATGTATGGGAGTGTTGGAACCAAATATTTTTAATTATCTTATTTAAATTAATTTATGATTAATAGTATGCATTCTTATAATAAATTAGAATTTAAAATAAGAAACATTTCTTTAAATCCCTTTCTTATTCTTCTTCTTGGTGTAGTTCTTGCGGTCTGTTTTTAAATCTCCTACCTACTATATAAATAATATTTACATCGCATTTAAAACTACATACCTGTACTCAGGCTGTGGGTATTTTGGTTAAATAGAAAATAAAGATAAGATAAAAGAGACGTTTGTAATATGTTTCAACTCACATTCTTTTTGGTATATAATATTTTAATAACTTTCAAGAACTATGCTGTCCACTATTACCAAAAGTGAATGCTCGTGGCGTGTTTTGCTTTTACTTTTTTACAGATGGCGTTGTTATTTTTATCAAAAAAAGCTGTTTTTACCTGCCACAGCAATCGGTGAATAACTTAATGAGATCTAAGATTTTGGAAAAAAACGAACTGTTTTTTAGGTTTTAACTCACTATTCAATTATTGTTTTTTTAGGTTTTAACTCACTATTCAATTATTGTTTTTAAGGTTTTAACTCACTATTCAATTATTGGTTTTTTAAGGTTTTAACTCACTATTCAATTATTGTTTTTTTAGGTTTTAGGTTTTAACTCACCATTCAATTATTGTTTTTTTAGGTTTTAACTCGCCATCAATTATTTCATTATTTTTTTTTAAATTTTATATCAAGTCGCTAAGGGCTACAAAACAAGTATGAAATCGATATATTTGTTTCATAAACTAATTCGGCAGTAATTTTGTGGTAAAATTTATCCAATCACCATTTAAGTTTTACTAAGTCAACACTATTTTCCCTTAAAATATATTTTTCAAAACGGCTGAAATTCGTGATGTTCTAGAAACTCTATCAATGAGTGGTAATACCTTTAATATATATGAACTGTTCATAAAATGGACAATAGTAGTAAATTTGGAAGGTGCGTCGGGTTTTCCCCAAAACCCTCGTCATTTATCAAGTTCACCCCTTTCAAACCTTACGTATACTCGTATGTACCAAATATAAGGAAAATTCAAAACACCACAGCTACTTGGTTAGAAATGCAGTGCGTATACATATATACATTTATATATATATATATATATATATATATATATATATATATATATATATATATATATATATATATATATATATATATATATATATATATATATATATATATATATATATATATATATATATATATATATATATATATATATATATATATATATATATATATATATATATATATATATATATATATATATATATATATATATATATATATATATATATATATATATATATATATATATATATATGTATATATATATATGTATATATATATATTTATATATATATATATATATATATATATATATATATATATATATATATATATATATATATATATATATATATATATATATATATATATATATATATATATATATATATATATATATATATATATATATATATCTATACTGTCAGTTATATAGACCTCTATTATGCATAATTGTGAAGAACTATAATTGGTACTCATGATTTTATTTTTTGTATTCTGATGTATCATATATTGAAACCCTTCTAACAACAAACAAAAACCGCTTCTTTGGTTATTAGGTAATAAAGCGTATTTTATGCGTACAAATATTACAAATACAATATTACACTGTACAACGATGACTGGCTTTGAATGGAGAAGGGCGTTATTGTTTACAATTTCTGAATAACATATTGAATTACTACTACACAGATATGTATTTCATCTTATGTTAACAATAGCGTCGTAAAAGATGGGATATAAATATCTACAATATTTCAGCGAACATTTCTGTGGACTGTAAGGGCCTTAGGCTGAAAGGGTTGAGGTAATTTATTACATTATCTCATTTAATAAAATACCTCAATGTCAGCCTAAATAATGCAGTGGTAGTCAATTTTGCTGGAGGCTATGGGTTTGACTCCCATGGGGGATCAAAATATTTTGTTTGTATTTTTTTTTTTACCCTTATCCGCACCCGATGGTTCATAAGGCTTTGCACCATATAAACGCAGTGACATCTTTATCATCAACTCAAAAATTGTTCAGTTCTCCACTTCAGGTAATAGTCCAGGGTGACATATTTATCCAATATTTATTCAATATTGCTCTTGCCATGATCATTTTGCCTTCATGTGCGATAAAATTAACTAAATATAATTTTGATGTAGTTCCCTATACACTATTAGGTGCTGATAAGGGTCAGTGGAAGTATTCCATTGTGTATTTAATAATTAACAAAGCTTGGTCAGATGAGCTTTATGCTTTAGATTCCTAAACGTTAACTGGAACAAGTATGCTGTAAACGCTAGGCAAGGCTTTAATTTTCATAATCGGAAAGATAAGCAAAAATAATTTTTATAATTCTCAAACAATAATGTTTTACTCGTGTTTTTTTGTTTTTATTTTATTTAATAAATATTTTTATTTTTAAAATTTTTGTACATTTTTGTTAAATATAATCTTATAATTTTATTTGCCTCGACTCTCTCCAAAAAAGAGACAGTTTTTGTGCTTGGAGAGGACTCTTTTTATAGAATCATGTTGTACATTTCAAAAAAAATATAACAGCAGAACATATCTTTCAATTATTCCTTTATACGAGTATACCATATACTTAGTATGTTTGAACTAAATGTTGTGAATGTTATAAAGTTGTTGATTTTTTCTGAGAAACCATGATTTTTTCATGATATATGATTCTAGATCATTCTATTGTTTACACAGCTCTGTAATTCACATAGATTTTATGGAAGTAAGTCTCAGATCAGTTGATCTCTTGAAATGTAACGCCTAGACGCAGTGATTTGGGTAGCCCAGTCGTTTACTCTCACCCCTGATCGACATTTTCATTTGGGTATGTTATTCGGGAATTGTACAGCTAACATATAAAAAAATTATAAAATAAACAATTGTTACATTAACAATAATAAACATTACATTTTATTAATAAATAATCGTTACGTTAAAAAAGCCAATTAAACAATTCCACATTTATGTTATAAAACTATGAAAAAACATTCAGAGATTTAAAAAAAAGGGTATTATATAAAATAATAGATTTAGCAGGAAGGAGAAGTAAGTAAGAAGTATTTGAAATTATAAATTTAAAACAATCATCCAGGGACTCTCGATAAATTGAGAAAGCTTTTTTTCAAATAAGATGCCACTACACTTCTTGAATAATCCAGAAATTCCAATAAAAAATTTAAAATAAATTTTGCTTCCCGAAACATTGATAAAACCTCATCCTTTATATAAATAAAAAAGTACTAAAAATTTCTTGGAAATATGTATAATAATACAGAATTGAATAGACTCAAAATGTCAAAGACAGATACGGATATTAAAGGAATTATAACGTTTTGCCATAAATATATTTTTTTATAATAAAAAATCTTTACTTACGAAGGATATACTCGTATTTTTAAAAACGGTTTTTAAAATTAGATTAACGTGAAATCATTTTCATGAATCTTTCATACTTTAATATCTTAAAATGTTAATACTTCAATTATTAAAAAAGTAAATATAGGTTTTGAAATACTACGTAGTACGTTAATGATATTTGAAACGCAAAAAATTATTTTATGTACATTTTGAAAAAACATGTCGTTCGTAAGTAACGATTTAATGGTAGAATAAACAAAACATGTGTAAAAACACTACATTACGATGTCGTTTAAAATCTCATTCCTGCTCTGCCGAGAACATGTCTTGATCAGAATATAGACATTTCACTCGTGAATAATAAAAAATATATATTAGTAAAACCTTGTTTAAAATTTGGTGACAAACTTTGTTTAGGACCTAATGTGTCATGGTTATTAAACATAAGTTACATGTTGCAACTTAAGCTCAACTTTAAGTTTAATTCCCATAGGTGAACTACACAAGATCGTTCAACAGTAGTTAGTTGGCAAGAGCAATGAAGGACATTTTGGATACCCTTAACGTGGTTTTAACCCTAAAGTATCCGCAATTTTTTTATATTTATTATTTTATTTAGTGATAAAGCTTTTCTTGGCTTTCACATTTTTTTAGTATGTGTGTTTGGTACTGAATATCATTCTCTTCTTATTCGAAAAAAGATTTTAATCAATATCTCAACATAGATGAAGAATATATTGGAATGGTGAAATCTATTTTTCATTGGTTTTAATATTCATCTTTTTCTTCTGACTTCTACGCGAATTCACCGCATAGCGTCAACGAGGTGTTGAGCGTTAATCATTTGGAAACATTAAATAGTCTGAGATGATCGTTAATTAGTTGGAAACAATAAATAGAGTTGCATATCCGTACTCTTACAAGCTTGTGTAAGTTGGACAAACTACTGCCAATTAAGAAAAGTCTCTTGATGGCAATATATTAGTATTGAAAAATTTTGTTTTGTTATTAAAAAAATTGAATTCAAAAATCTTGACTCGGCAAAAAATTATGCATCAATTGTAAAAAAAAGATATTGTCATGAGTTTATTTTACAGATAATATGTGACAGCTGATGTAACTTGGAATTCCTACAAAATTCTTCAAGAAAACTTTTTATTTGTTACTCGTAGATATTATCGGCTTATCGCGCATTCTTTTGAGCTCAAAGATAGTAAATAAAATATATTCATCTGTCAAAAGTTTTATAAACCGAATTGAGCCGATGCGTGACCGTGAACAGAGACAAAAAACTGAAATTTACGTTGGAATTTACGTCAATATATCATACAGATCTTCAGTCGTAAATTACATGACACTAGAGCATGGGTCGGCAAAGTGTGGTTCCGGATCCGCATGCTGCTATTTGACCTTTCAACCCTTCACTTACCGTGCTAAAAACTTCCGCGTGCACCGGTGATATGTATTTTGTACACCATATGAAAATGTATTTTAAAAACGGAGAAAATGTAAACATTCCCAAATTTTGCTTTCATTGACCATAGTTGAAGTTAAAATGTATCCATCTTGTAAGGTTAGCTCTGGTAAAAACCTAAAAAAGAAAAAAATACAGGTAATAACCTATAAAAGAGAAATAAAATACATCGCGCTACACGCTAGTGTAGCAACACGACCATCGTGTACGACGACTTGTACTCAACTAAAATGAAACGTATGTGTATTGGTGATGTTATCCCCGATTATTTTTTTAATTTATTTATTTCCGTAGGTGCAAATGAATAACTTTATATTATAATACTTTTATGAAACACGTAAAAGTATTACGGAGGAATACAAAAATTGTGTATCTGAAACTGTAAACTTTACATAAAGCAAACTAGATAATTGTCTTATTGACGAGAACCTGGAAACATGTTAAAATTAACGACATACAAACCTAACGTGATTAAACTTTTAAGGAGATGCAAGGACATTATTCGCAGTAAGTAGTGTTCTTATGGATAAGTACCTTTTTTTTTGGGGTCAAGGGATCTTGCATCCCTTATGTCACTGCGACCATATTAGGTCTATTGTGACTTCCCTCTGTATTACAGCTCACTGCCAAGACCTACATGAGTCATGTAACTCACGACCTGTCTTGGTGGTAGGAGCTTCACCTTCTCGGAGTCTAGTAGAGGTCCTCCAAGGATGTGACTTCGTTTGTGAGCGAGTGCGTCACAATTGTAAAAAAATGTGGATTGGCGTTTCGTTATCCTCCATATAAAATCTGCATACTGGAGAGTCATGAAATGAGATTTTTGTCATGTGTTTCCTCAGTGTGCAGTGTCCTGTCAAGGTCCTGGTTAGGATCCTTATTTGTTTTTTCTAAGCTTTAGAGATAAGTACCTTACTTTCTGAAGATTTTTTTTATCAATGAATAAAATCCTTATTGAGTGTTAAATCAACTTTTATTGGTTGTATCCGTAATTTAATAAAGGTATAAAATTATAATCAAGGTTAACTAGAATTGTTTACAGATTTGGCTTTCTTTTGATCGTTGTTATTTACATATTCGGCTCTTTGGTTCATAAGTTTGCGACCACTGCACTAGAGTGACTGATAATAAAGCTGCTTGCGTGGTTTCGTTCAGTCTCTGAGAATCCTTTCAAATTCTTTTCACGTCACACCGAAAATGCCGAACACATCTCGAAACGGAATAGTGAGTTGAATAAAATATCGCCAAATTCACTACGGGCGCTAAAAGTCACAAACACATTTAACAAAGGGTATATTTCATTATTTATTTTATCTGATATTCCCACATTTCTCAACAAGTGTCGTATTTGCCTTTAAATTTTTGAGATTTTTTTTTTTTAAATTTCAGACGGAAAAATTCTTTGAGAAAGAACAGATTTGATGAGTGCATTATAGCTTATTGGGCTTTTAGCTTTCTGCACCCGGCAATGCGTCGTTATAGCTCAGTTTGGTTAAATTGAAAATAATAAAAAATCGAAAACACATACATGTAATGTGTCTAATTTCGCAATACTGTTCAGTATTGCATGTCTCGATACAGTGTATAATTTTGTTTCGATTAACAGATGGCGCTGCCATTGCCATCAGAAAAGCTATTTTTTTATCAACAACAACAACAAGAACATATTTTTTTAAACTAAAATGGTAAAAAGAGTAAAATAATTTAATAATAAAGTTTTTATAAGAATAAAAAAATGGTAAATATCAGAAATATACATATATAAACAACGAGCGTATTCAATGCAACGTTGTCGAAATTTCAATGAGATCTGTCAATAACTTTAGAAGATTATAATTGGACAGTTATATTTTTATCTTTATTTTTATATCTCGACTCTTTGGTATTAACATAAGATGGTTACTTTAAATATATATTTATTTTAACAAAATTTTTGGACAAATGTGTTCAATGCAACTCTCTGCGTGTTGGGACTCTTTATTTTATTAAAGTAATCGTAGCTTTTGGTACAGTAAAATGTTGAACCATCTTTTCCACATTTTGCAAGAAAGATAAAATTTTATGACATGTATTAAACTTTAAAACATATATACCTTAAGGACTTTCATAATCAGTAAAAAGTTTTTAAAATACGATAATAAAACTCCCGCCACTCCCACCCGAATTTTAATTTTAATTTATTAAACTACTAAATTCACATGCAATGACACAAAAACCCTAAAAGACCTAAACATAAATAAAACTAAAAAAGCTTCAGCCAAACATAAAAGTATTAGAAATGTAACTTTGTCGTTAATGCGGAAATGAGCGATATCGATTTTCAGGAATAGATCATGGGCTGAAAACATCTAACGTAGGTTGTTAAAATACACATTACCTTTTTCCCGTTTGCTTGTCGGAAATATTTACAGAAAAAGGCTGGTTATATTTTCTATTAATAGAAAATTTAATCTTACCGTCAATTCCTACCATTTTATCAACATTCTCCTACGAAACCCAAAAAAAAAGTATTTTGCTTCATAAATCATTTCGAGAAATAAAAATACTTTGTGTTCTGATCCACTCACATTTTTTATTTAACCAACTAGTTTCGGCAACAACCTGTTGCCTTCTTCAGAGTTACATTTATTACTAGTAATAAATGTAACCCTGAAGAGGGCAACAGGTTGTTGCCGAAACTAGTTGGTTAAATAAAAAATGTGAGTGGATCAGTACACAAAGTATTTTTATTTCTCGAAATAATATATCAATATGATCCACAAAGTTAATGCTTTCAATATTCAAAACATATTTTGCTTCAGACTCTTGCTTGGTGTTTTCATATTACATTCATTTGTAATTTTAATTTATACAGTGTATATACCTACTGTAAGTTATTTATTTGAACGAAACACTTTAATCCAGACTTTTTTTCTTTTTCATCTTATTTTTTATTTTAAATAATATTATTTAAATCTGTTTCATGTTTATATTATTAGATTAAGACTATATATGTACTTATCGTATTGAAATACTGATTTTTTATTATAATTTAAATATAATAAACAACTCAAGAATATATTTTTTGGCAATCGTTAAAAAAGAGTATCTATGATTAATTTATAAGTTTTTAAAAATGGGAAAATGCTAGAAAAAAACGGTTAATTTGTTACATCTAAAATTTGTTTTACGCTTCAAAGTAAATTCTTAGAAATAAAAACCTTTGAATATCTACATATTTTTATTGAAATATTGTTTTTTTTTAAATTATGATAACTTTTTTGTATCAAATTTGAGGAAGGAAGAAAAAAACCTTAAATACAAAAATAAAATCGTCATTGGATATTATATACAGTTTTCTCAGTTTATTTTTTAATATCTAGATTAACTCATTAGGAAGGGTTGACGGTCCCAAGAATTAACAATAAATATGGGAGTAGAAAACTTCAATATGAAGTTTCGAGCATTTTTAATTTCTTGCCGACGGAGGTCATTGTTCAAAATAAAATATGGAACAGAGGCAAAATAAAAGAACGGGTAAATGATCAAGAGTTTATTCTATGAAAATTGTAAAATAGATTTTTTTTATTTTTTGTATGTATATTATGTAAAATTAGCTAATTATAAAAACGTAAGTAAAAAGAACTCCACCGACAAGAAAAATAATGCGGTTTGGTGGATCTCTGCAAAAAAAGATTTTAAATTAATGTACATATGTACATATGTATTTATTTGTATATACATACTTGCAATAGTTCACAAATAAATGATTCAATAAAATAATAATAATGATAAAATTATAACAAATAATATTTATTGACGAGCGATATTTTCTTATTACCTTTCTAAATTTAATATTAATATTACAGATTACATGTGAATAGGGTTGATTGAAAGCTTATAATTGGTTTGAGTAACTGTCGGGGTGATGGAAGTATACATATGTCTACACATTCGATGGCCCAATAAATAATAATTTGATTCCGTAATATATTATATAATGCGATAATTGCGTATATGTTTCCAAATCTACGCTTCAGTGGATTATGTTTATCACTGTTGCGACATGAGGTGATGACATAATATGTCTACGACGTGATAGTCAGCAAAGGTTAAACCAAAACTAATATCAAACGTAACACAAACCATTTAGGACATTCTCCAGGGAAAATGAAGCCTAGGCTTCGAGTTCTCTTTGCAATCACGTTCTCTGCGTAGTGTAGATAAATTTTATTTATTTCTGTTCTTTAAAAACGAGAACCGATTTTTTCGGTTATTTTAACACCCTGTTAATAAAAATCGACAGTGGGATTCAAACAGTCGTTAGAAATAAATGTCCTGAAGTAAAGGCGAATTTATCTGCACTTAGCAGTTAACGTTTCATCTTTCCATAGCTGTATCACATCGGGAGGAATATTTTTTGCGAGAACGACAAATAAGAAAATACTGCCTTCTCGACCACAACTTTTGATTTTTTAAATAATTTTTCAGGTTCATTGTTGACATACCATAGTCTTCCATGTCTACTACTACTACTACTACTACCATCACGCCGTTTCCCCGCAGGGGTAGGCAGAGAGGATGGAACGCCACACTCCTCTGTCCTGACATACACTCCTAGCCTCCTTCACATCCATACATCTAGTCATACATGCCCTCCGATTACGCAGACTTTTGACACCGCCAGATTTTAGGTTCTGATTAATCTGATCGTGCCAAGTCTTTTTCGGTCGTCCACGCTCTGTTTTCCCTCTCACATTCGCCACATATATTTTCTTAGTCATTCTCTCGCTATCCATTCGCTCCACATGTCCATACCACCGCAAAGAGCTCTTTCTAATCTTTTCAATTATTCCTCGTTCAGCCTTACATTCCTTTCTTATATCGTCGTTTTTAATTCTGTCATACAATGATTTTCCACACATTCGTCTGAGGGAGCGCATTTCAACAGCATTTACTCTGCTTTCATCCTTCCTTTGCCAGTTCCATGTTTCGCTTCCATACATTAGTGTCGGTACTAGCACGCCGTTGTGAACCGCTAGCTTGGCTTCCATGGACATATTCTTATTCCCAATCACTCTGTTAAAAGCACCATTTATTCTAACTAATTAATTAATTAATTAGGTCTTGTTTTTACCATTAAATTGTTACCATTTATTTTTATCGGTAAATATATGTGTATATTTTTATTTTATTTTATATTGATTATTAAAAATTAAACACTTGTATGAGATCACTAATTGGGTTTTTATTTCATTTTACACAACTACTTTCGAAAACCACAGATGTTAACATAGACAGTTGACCACAAATACCATGATGTTTTTGAAGTTTGGTGATGTTTTATTGTGATCACCTGTTGATGAAAATATCTGTGGTTCTTTAAACTAATCGTATGAAATGAAATAAAAATTAATTAGTAGTCTAAAACAAGTGTTTATCTTTTAATAAGCAATATGTCATTCCTCAGTCTTAATGCTTAATCAATAAATAATATTTTAAAATTCATATGTAATCATTAAGTTTTATTTAAGTGAGCATAATAATTGACTCAGATATGTATTTAACCTTCATTCGAATATATGTTTAAAATAAAAAAAAACTTTTTTTACCGAATCTCTTTATATTGTTCCTCAATATCTCATTATTTTGCAACGCTTTCATTTTTGAATATTGTATTAAAAGGTAATGAAAATTATCTTTGCTCTTTGCTGACGCTAGAGCCCTTGAAAACATTGTACGCACCCCATAAGCCAAACATAATTCTCACATTCTCAACCCATATTATTTTTCCATCGAGGTTGAAAATTTGTGTTACATGCAAAGTTTATACGCGCATAATTAAACGCAATAAATTAATTGTTTCCTAAACCTGTGCTAATATTTGTTTCGGCTAATTTACGTGTAGTGTGATGTGTTCTTTGTTCAGTAAGACCCTAATAAATAATTGCCATTAACATGTGGTCCAGAGGTGCTTAGTTTATGACCCGTTCAAGCTGCTGAACTGAATCAACAGAAACTTCAGATTCAGGTTCAAATATTGAAATAAGAAACTTCCCTCCAGTATGGAAATGTAATACCCAAATTATATGCGGGTTTCAAGATAAGGAAATGATGGAACGCCTAATTGAAGCGTTATCTTGTAATTTACCTTTGATAATCGATATAAATATACGACAGAATTTCCCGTATTCAAATTTGCGTTTTACTTTGAAATACATATATGTATATCACAAGTTATACAGTGTACTCATTTACAAGCAGAAAATAATTCATAAGTATAGTTGGGTAGATGCGAGACAATTTTTTGAAATGTGCCCTCGACTTGGAATTATTAAAAAAAAATTAAGTGGTAAAAATCTGTATAATGAAAAATGAAAAACGATAAAAATTAATTCTTAATCTTTTTTGTAAAATATTCCCTTACCACGGGAAAACTCAAAAAGGCCACATTATTGTAATTTGTAACTTGAAATTATATCTGTGTTAAAATAAAAACAAATAATTAAGATATAAATTACATGCAGGTCATCAAGTCAAACTTTTGAACTTTCAAATTTTAAAAACTTCGTTGTGAAAATAAAAGAAAAATCGTATTCCCACAATCCGTATGCCAGCGATTTATACATACTCCAACAATTTAACATACGAGTAATACAAAAAAATTCAACATCAACCCTCTCAAGGTTATCTGATAATAGATTTTAATTGAAATTTATGTATGAATTATGAATATAAAAGTAGGTATTTAAATTTATTATTAAATAAGTTTTTCATTAAAAAAAATATCTATTTCTTACCCACGCCTTTAAGCTAGGAACGGTCAATATTTACATTTTATCGTGCATCTGTACATGAATTTTAATCAATTTAAAAATTTAAATATTGAAATTGAAACAAAACTTCAATTTAAATGACAATTGAACAGTATTTATATTATTTTAATTATATCAAACACTGGATTATTCACCTTACGGATGAGATATCAAAATGGAAGTTTCTACAATACAATTTTTTTTTTTAGTCTCTAAGTGTGTTTCTAAAAAAATAAGTTAGTGAATTTTTTTATATTTTTTTAATGAAATTAGGTTCATTCAATCATAATTTTTTCCCTCGCCCTATTAGCTGAAAATAATTTCAAATAATACGCGCGTGTATTTTAGTACGTTTAGTTTGTTTGAATGAGGAAATAAATTAAATATACCGTTGTTATGAGTGACACACTTCTTAACCTTTGTTATTGTTTTTATGTGTTTGCTATATTTGAATGTCGACAACTTCGTGAAGGGAATTCTTTTATCAGTTGTTTACAAAACGTGTTTTTCTCTCACTTTCTTTTCTTCTGTCACTACGGAAATAAATGGCCTTGTGTGTTTCAAAATACCACCTTTAATCTTTGATATTGGAAACCGTAAGCCATGTTAAAAGAAAAGTGGCCACTTCAGTATAATATTCCTATCGGCGGGAAATGTTGGTTTAATATTAGGTGTGGTATTACCAGTATAGTAAAAACAGGGGACTCTTTTATGGTGATAAACCCTACAGTACTTACGAAATGCAATAAAGGAGTATCATAGCCGCAAATTGCGATATAAATGACAACGCTCTTGCTAAAACTACTGGTTTTATGAGAAGATGACCATATTAAATGTAAAATCAATTTTCTCGTCATTATTTTCTCTACTTTTTTTTCAGTTTATTTTTGAAAAATGGATCGGCAAGGGATTAATACTTTATAGGTATTTTTGTTTGATTACCTTACATACAAGTGACTAGGAAATCTAGCTACAGTTTATGCAACTCCGCTTATCATGTTCTTTCTTAGGTTCCAACTATATTAGCTTAATAGCTTTTTACTACTTGTAAATGGGTTTACTCCTTGCAAATAAAGTTAATATGCTGTAAAACAATTCTTGAGTGATAAATTATTATCAATTAACCCTAGTCTACTAAACTACCGTAAAAATTACAACGGCAAAATGACGATTCCTGGAAAACACAATGCTCCCCCTGCTTCACAGTACCTTCTAAATGTACCTTTTTTTTCATTATTACGTGATTTCATTAACCTAAGGAATAAAACTTTTACTTCATAAGTAATATATGTTTTTGATTATCTTACTTTTGAATTCTATTTTATTTTCATATCGTACTTTTTTACAAATGTGTAGTAACAACGTCAATTGGATGATAGTTCAGAAATCTAGGGTTAAAATACTTCCAACGTTACTTACATACAATATTTTTTCATGACCTACTTCAAGTGGGATTAGCCTCCTGCGATGTCGATTCCCAGCTGCCAATCCATCTCTTTGGTGGTCTACCTTGGGATTGGCCTTGCAATGTAATGTGTGGGAGTCTAAATAGAAAAAAGACATCTTCTGGGTTTTAAGTATCACAAAACATTAAACATGGTTTATTTTTGCAGGTCGTCAGGATGTTCATCCTCGTTATCGTCATCTTCGGCA
Source organism: Brachycentrus maculatus (assembly GCF_059751285.1). NCBI lineage: Eukaryota > Metazoa > Arthropoda > Insecta > Trichoptera > Brachycentridae > Brachycentrus > Brachycentrus maculatus. The sequence continues at coordinate 395,627 of NW_028281296.1, read as the reverse complement.
TCTGCTGGCTTCCCTATCAGACGTACTTCATTTACACCCACTTCGATCCGGGAGTGCTCTACAAGCGGTACATCCAGCACGTTTACTTGGGCTTCTATTGGCTCGCGATGGCCAACGCCATGGTCAACCCCATCATCTACTACTGGATGAATGCCAAGTAAGATTTCTTTCATTAATTAAATAGTGCAGAGTGTCAATTTTGAGGGTGTCCAAATACTTGTGTTGCTAGTAATAATGCTTTCTAAATCGAAACAATGATGGCTCTAGTGTTCTTACTAGTAAAGCGTTATGCAATTTACGATATATGTAGGAGTTCCAAAAAATTGTAAAGAAATATTGGTGCTAATATATTTAAAGGTAATAGCTTAAAATGTCTTGTAATTTGTCTACGGACAGTTAATTCGAAACCAATTCTCTTCTCATAATTAAAAGCATCTTTTTATTAATTTTAGATAATTTATTCAGAAGTCACAACATTTTGAGTGGGCCGAAATACTTGTTCATAAATGTGGATTTCTCTACATTTTATCATACAACTCAATATAGATCAAATACAAAATCTTGTTTTTTTAGGAGCTTTCATATTTATTTATTATTTAGGGAAAGTAAAAGCAATAAAAAAACAGCTTTAAAAAAAACTCTTAACTATCACGCCGCTTCCACAAAGGAATGAACAGAGATAAAAGAAAACCATACCAATCTTTCATTCCAAACGATCTTCGCCACTCCACATTCATGTATCTCTTCAAACATACCTTATACATACCTCTTCTTCATACTTATTATTCCAACTTCTGACTTGACCACGCCTAAGTACTCGTATATGAAATATGACGTGGTAAAGACAGAGAAAAATATTATAAGAAATTATTTAGGTCTTCCGAGGTTTAATTAGTATGTATAACCTTCTGTGTTACATACATCCTAAGATTATCCAATGTGCTAATATTTTACAAGAGTAGTATATTAATACAAATTCATAATATATAGTAAGCCCCCTTATAACGTTGAGATAGGTACTGTGTTATCGGAGGGGAAGTTTTATACGGGTAATTTTTTTTAAAATTGTATTTTAATTTTAAATGACTCTTTTCGGAATGTAAAAATACAATTTAAAACATCAAACCCTTAAAACATTTTTTTATATTATTTACATAGGAAAAACATTCAGTATCAGAGTTAAATAACATGAAAGGTGTTTTAATAATATTTTTTTGGAATTTGCTAATCACCTTCTATCTGAAATTTTACGTGTACATAAAACTGGTATGTGTTTAAATAATCTAGAATAATTAGAAATAAGTTAAGGAATTATAAAGATTTACCCATTATAAATAACCAACTAAATTTTACTTTGAGCCCACTTTTGAAAATATTGACTTGACCATGCCCAAGTACTCGTATAAGAAATACTTTGATGTGGTAAAAACAGAAAAAAAAATACAAAATAAATTATTTAGGTCTTCCGGGGTTTAATTAGTATGTATAACCTTTTGTGTTATACATACATTCTAAGATTATCCAATATTTTGAGTGTGTCCAAATACTTTTTCACAAAATCTGGATTATCTCCAATTACAGGAGTTATTTTCATATTATAATATGAAAATAACTCCTGTAATTGGAGATAATCCAGATTTTGTGAACAAGTATTTGGACACACTCAAAATGTTGTAAATAAATTATCTGGTCAAATTATAAGCTTAATAATAAAAATGAAAATGGTATTTTCTGGCGTTTCTCATGTGTGTGATTATAATCTAGGATTCGGATCTCACATACTAATATAAGAGTTTCTGCTTAATAAAAAGCTTCTTTACATCTCACCAATAGATGTCTCTAGTGAAGTTCTAGTGATTCATGAACAAGGTTTCTAAATTGGTTCATAAATATAGAACTTCCAAGAATTTGAGTAGTGTGGTTGTCAATAATGGGTAGAATTGGTGAATGTTACACGTGTAAATATCAATGTTAGTGATCACTTAAACCAGCCTATGACGGTCGTAAGCCCCGTAAATGCCCAGACTTCCATATTCTTCTTCATCTTTGATGAGATGTCAAAAAATAATACTAAGATTATCCAATGTGTAGATATTTTGAAACTATCTCCACAAACACCGCAAAACATTTCTTGCTCCGTAATTCCCAAAAATGTTGTTTTCACACCATTTGTCTTTCCCGAGAGCGTATTTACTTTGTGGCTTTGAAATTTATGCGTGGAAAGCAAATTCTTATCTCACCCTAATTTGCCACTCTCTCCTTCTTGAGGATAACGTTTCAAGTTTCCCCATTCCGTATGAAAAAAATAGAACTAGTGTTATGTTAAGCATTGATTATAAAAAAATCCATGTATCTGTTCGATTTACCAATAATCCCAAGATTTTCGTATCTTTATATCGAGGAAAAACAGGATAACAAATTACACTGTGATTTTCAATTTTTTTTTATTATTATTATTCATTCCTCTTAATACTGGATTATTGATCTTGTCGATGATCCCACGTAACGAATTATTTACACTGTCGTGATTTATATTTTTTTAGATTTTTCAAGAATGTATTGATTAAACATACATCCCAAATATAGGAAATCATCTACTTATTCCATACTTTCATTAGTAATCTACATAAAACTGATAAAAATAAAAGTTATATTTTTGTTTTATAATATTTTTTGACATCTCATCGAAGATGAAGAAGAATATGGAAGTCTGGGCATTTACGAGGCTGAAAACCGTCATAGGCTGGTTTTAGTGATCACTTTACACACTTGTAACATTCACCAATTCTACCCATTATTGACAACCACACTACTCAAATTCTTGGAAGTTCTATATATATGAACCAATTTAGAAACCTTTTGCTTGAATCACTAGAACTTCACTAGAGACATCTATTGGTGAGATGTAAAGAAGCTTTCTACTAAGCAGAAACACTTATATTAGTATGTGAGGTCCGAATCCTGGATTATAATCACACACATGAGAAACGCCAGAAATTACCATTTTCATTTTTATTATTAAGCTTATAATTTGACCAGATAATTTATAATGTTTCTAATGTTTTTATTTTCACGAAACTTACACAATTTAATCTTCAAAAGAAGAGTGGATATTAAAAGTGAAAGCAAAAAAAAACTGCTTTTCAAAATGTTTTTTTTTGAATTGCCTATTTTAAAAACGTTGAAAAAGCATTTTCAACAAATTGTATGTACAAACGCACAACAACAATTCATCAACCTATGTAATTCCGTAATTGAAGTAATATACAATGTAAATTTCGGGTAAACCGTTGTTTTATTGGGCTCTAAATAAGGATCAACGAGTTTTCTAAATAAGGATCAACGGATAATGGATCCTCTCCTGAACTTTCAAAATAGGTCAAGGTTTCTTAAGTTCTTCTGAAGTTTCTTTATTCGGTATTTTTCTCGCCTTGTACATAATATTATTTTATAGATATCTTTTCTGTTGTAGTATCTGTATTTTCATATATTCTTTTATCAGTAATCGATGAGTTTAATCATAACAAAGTGAATGTAAAATCCAAAAAACATCCCGATTTTTTTATTATCTTTAATAGTCCATGTAACAAGAAAAATAAAAATAACTAAAAATGTTTCATGGAGAATTAAAACATTTAAATTATTGAAAAAAAATTCGATTCTAATGAAATCATACTACGTTTAATAATTTTTAAAAAATATATGTTTTTACATTATTATACTTTTTACATTATTAAAACATGCAATTTAGTATTTATGAAATATCTTTTCTTTATTAATTATAAAAGTAAAATAAATATAAAATAAAGTCAGTTACCAAAATTTCAATTTATTAATTGTCGTTTATTCAATTTCGTTTATTCGTTTATTCATTGAATAAATTTAAAATCTGATCATGGAAATCGCTGGTAGAAATCTACACGAAATTTTAGACTCATGGAAGTATTTAAAAAAATGTTAAACGATTTAAAACACTCTTGAAACGAAACAAAAACCCATATAGAGAAATCTGAATTCTGAACCCCTGGTATTAACTAGCGAAAATGATATTTTTTTTGGATAAAAAAACTCGCAAAGTTTAAAATTTTAGAGCCTTGTAGAACAGCGAGGATTGCGAGGTTAGATGTTACAAAAATATCACAAATACCCATAGTTATTGAAAATAAATCTTTCTTAAATTTATTTTGCAATTGGTGGGAATCAAACCCTTAAATCACTTTCGCAGTCAAGTGAAAACGGGTCCGAAAACATTTGAAATTACCATGTCTTTATTTATAGATTTGGCGTTTAATTTATAGAACTCCATTTTTATTTATTTACCTATTAAATGTTAAATCCAACATTATTTTCAAACGAATGTTTGTTAAACATTCGTTTGAAAATGCCATAACTAATCGAAACAATTGTCACAAAATTTCTTAAACTCAGTAGACTAAAAAAAAACAGTGTTTGATTTAACATGTAAAACAAATACCTTGTCTTTTTTTATTTCATCAACTTTTAATGTTTACAGACTACAACCACTCCGCTTTGTGTAAACTTAGAACTTAGAATGAATATTATATTTATCCAACTATGTAGTTTAGTACGAACATTAAGTCATCCACAAAGTTGTGGGGAAGTAAGACGCTATTATATGTTACTACACGTATATATTAAACTCATATCTTTATATTATTATAATAATACGGAATATGTAAAGACAGTCACGTCCGACTTTTGATAACTTATCCGTCGAAAGCTTTTCATGTGTAAGTCTATTATATTTCGAATTTCCATAGCTTTAATGGGAGGCCAAACTAACATGGTTAACTCTCTGGAAAATTGTGTCGTTTGATAACGACTCTTGGTAAACTAATGAAATGACAGAAAAAAATGCAATCTAAGTACAGAACAGAACGTTTTGATTCCACAGACAAAACCGAGTTAGTATATTGTTATGTGCATAAACACGTAAATCTATAGATACCCTTTGATTCTATGGCGTAAACAAATATTTTGCATTTACAGATTTAGTGTTCAATTTGTAGAAGTCCATTTCAATTTATAAATCACATATTGAAATCAATCACTGATTTTGTTTTAAATTACAAGGGGCAACAACTGTTACCAATTTTTTAATACTTTTTAGTACACTCTAAATATCCGTGTTTGATTTTACTTTTTAATATATAAAAATGATACATTTTTAATAAATTTATAAATATGTGAGGACGACCGAAAAAGACTTGGCACGATCAGATCAATCAGAACCTAAAGTCTGGCGGTGTCAAAAGTCTGCGTAATCGGAGGGCATGTATGACTAGATGTATGGATGTGAAGGAGGCGAGGAGTGTATGTCAGGACAGAAAAGTGTGGCGTTCCATCCTCTCTGCCCACCCCTGCGGGGAAACGGCGTGATGGTAGTAGTAGTAGTAGTAGTAGTATATATAAAGTTTTTTGTACATACGTTCCAATCGGGTTGTGGTCCCGTGGTTAGTGTCTCAGACTCTAAGGCAGAGTTATTGGGTTCGAGTAACCTATACGACAGCCAGATTTCTATTTTAAACGGCTAATTAGGACTTCAAAACCATTATTAAATTAAAATATTTGTATATATTATAGTGATAATACAAATCCTTTAAAAATTTTATTTTGTTTTTAATTTGATTTTCCTACCGCTCAATTACGAAATTCTGTAAAATTACATAAAATATATCCTCAGCATTTAAAATGAACTTACATTTTGATATCTCAATATAGATGAAGAAAAATATTAAAGTCTGGGTATTTACAGGGCTTATGAGTCATATAAAGAATATAAAAACATTAATTGATTATGCAGTCACTTTGTGGTAAAATCTATCCATTTTTAATAAATGTTTTACTTCGTAAATACCACTATTTCTTAAAATCTACTGTGACACGTGTTTTGATGCATTCCGCATCATTTTCAAACACCGTATATACGGTGTTTGAAAATGATGCGGGATGCATCAAAACACATGTCACAGTAGATTTTAAGAAATAGTGATATTTACTAAGTAAAACATTTATTAAAAATATAAAAACAGTTTAATGAGGCGAATAGAGTTGGATATAGAAGGAAAAAAGGCGAAAACTTGGCGTATTCGAGTATTTCAAATACTTGAAAGTAGTTAGGTCGGGAGTCGAAATAATCAGCGGGTATGTATGAGAAGATATGAACATGAATGTGCAACAGGCTAAGATTTTTTGCAAAGACTGATTGCAAACTGAAAGATTGGTGTGGCGTTCTATTATCTCTGTATACCCCTGCAGAGAAGCGGCGTGATAGTTAGTTAGTTAGGTAATATTATAAATTCCAAAAACAATTACATTTAGATTTTTTTTTGTTTTATAACATAATCTTACTAATTATTATTTACCTGAAATATTATTTTAAAAGGGTAACTGTAAGCTCCAAAAAATATTCTAAAAGGTTACATGACTAATCATGAAGGTGAGTCAGAATCCATTTTGAAAAAACTTTTGGAATTTACCCAATTATTCGTCCCGTGTAATAATTAGGTGTTCTCAGTTCCATCACAAGTAGTTAATTATTCTGTCGGAGGTAGTAAAAATTATCTCTTTTTTACACCATTCTAAAAAAGTGCCTGTCGATTTCAAGACCCTGTCGATACAGTGGTTCGCTTTAAAATCTCCTTTTATGCGGTGCCTACGTAGATAAATAGCCAGTGATCTACGTTTAGAGATATCCAGAAAGGATACTTAGTAACGTTACGTGTTTAGCACATCAAACCTACAATCTTCGAAATTTGGGCAATTATTTGGTTCAATTAATGTTTTATAACAAACTAGTTTCCCAAATAGCCAATCAAATTGTTTATCGTCCATCTAGACCGGATTCTAATTGAGATCATTTAATATTTAGATGTAAATCGTTTAATCAGTGGGATATATTACGAATATATATCATGATTGAGTTTCCTGAACAATTATTCGTTTAACACAAACTAGTAAAATGTCCGTAGAGTCTGTTCATCTATTAGAATATTAAAGAGGTCTCTCCGAACGCGCCAACTACTTTTCTATAAAAGTAGATAATTATTTAAGCCCTCAATATAATAATATAATCTAAGCGAATTCAGCATATTTAAAGTCCCAACTCCTATAATAATATAAAAGTTTTGATTTTTGGCAAAAGTGTTCCCTGCTAAATCAATAAATTTTCATCTCTTCGTTGATCGTCCACAGGAGTTCTCTGTTTTTATTTAATAGCAGTCAGAGTCGAAAATCTCCATTCGCACAAGTAAGTCGTGGCAACTGGTAAAATAATTACAATAGTACGCTTTGAAATCGGTGGGTATCCATTTTTATATGCAGCCAAAAACGTGCTATCTGTGTTTTGGAAAAAATCAGTTTTAATGTCCAATCATTTTTTTTTAATTAAAAAGAGAAATATTACTGTTTTTATAATTTACAAAAATACTTCAATTTCAAACTATTCATAATAGCCTCAGCGGCTCATTATTAGAATTAGGTATAAAATTGTGGTACACTAGGTTCGAACCGAGAAACTCTGACTCAAGAGTCTGCGACACTAACCACGGGACCACAACACGACACATGCAGTAATACTTTAGCTCCATGAATTCTTCTTGCTCGTTTATCAGTAAGTAACTTTTTCCGCGGCACACCGACTAATCAGCACGGTACACACTTTGTGTGCCGCGGCACACATTTTTTTCGGAACACTGCCTTAGAACCCTAGAACCTTAGATCCTTCGAGTTCACTTAAGTCTAGGTTATATAGTATCTTTCATTAGACTGAGCGAGATCACATCCTGTAAAAAAATGTTGGTGCCAATTTAACTTAAATCTTGAAGTACAATATCTTGTAATTTGTCTGATGACTGTAAATTTGAAATTAATTCTCTTATGATAATGAAAAGTATTTTGTTTTGTAGGTTAATGTATTTTAAATAATTTATTTTGATATCGTTTTGGCACAGCTTTTTTTGTTTTCTAGTAAATTAAGAGCAAAAAATAAATACATATATATTAGGTATATTCTTTGCACTTAATTTATATACTACTAGATAATACTACTATCATCACGCCGATTTCCTGAAAGAGTGCAAAAATAAGTTTGTGTAGCATTCAATTCTTTTTTTTCTTTTTTTTCATCTCACCAATAGATGTCTCTAGTGAAATTCTAAGGATTCAAGCACCACGTTTTGAAATTTAACCATACATATATTGAATAATTTATTGATTCGGCATTAACATTGTGGAATGACATGAATTTAATTTTAAAATTTAATTTTAAAGGTGTTATGATGATAATTTTTCGGAATTTGCTAATCACCTTACATCTGTAGACCATAATTTTAATAAATCAACGGGTTTAGAAATTTTATATGTAAATAAAACTGGTCTGTATTAGGATAATCTAGAATAATTAGTAATAGGTACGCAAAGCAATAATAAAGAGTTTTCCAAAATAAATAACCAACTAAATTTAAACTCGAGCCCACTTTTAAAAATACTCCTATTGTGATTCCTTTGTCTTCTTTCTCTCATTAAATTTTTTATTTTTGCACAAATTTAAAATCGTAATAATTGAATTTTAATGACCTGATTATGGATTTTTTTCCGAAATCGGTAGTCACGAATAAGTGTTTATAAAAGGAGTAATACACAAAGTGAACAATCGATGATAAGGATAGTGTTTTCCTTATAACATTTCCTAAGATAAAGGAGTACCTATTTCAACGTTGTATGGAGGTTTACTGCACACATTTTAATATGCCGTTTTACCTTTTATTGAACGTAATATGCTCGAAAATTAATTTACCCATACTTAAGAGTACACTTGCTGCTGACAGGAGATTTTAATATACGCAGAGGGATACTTAGTGCAATACCCACATGCTGGATTCCAACTTCTATTATGTTCTGATATTTGAAAGCACCCAAATTGTCTGTGCCACTTCAAAGCTTTTGCTTAGGCAAGTGAAAATCACAGTCCTTGTCGAAATGCGGGCTATTTGGATGTGTACGAGTACGTTATGCTGAAGTTCCACCAGTTGCATTGTTCAAATAATCCTCAGTAAATATTACAAACATCATTAGTGCAAAAATTTTGTGAACTTTGCGTGAGACTTTATATATTATGTAATGAATAACGTGGTAAAATGCCACAAGTTGTTTTGTTCAAATTTCCCGGTATATATTAAATATGTATACAGATACCAGAAATATTGAAAACTTTATATGAGAAGTTGTCACAGTTACTTCGCAATATTGAAATTCACGTTGGTAATGTATAAAAAAAATTTACAAGTTGCATTGTTCAAATATTCACCGGTAAATATTACGGACGTCAAAATCGAGTGCAGAAATATTGTGAACTTTAAGTGGGATGTTGGCTGTTATATCACATTATTGAATTTTTCTTAAGTACTCCATAAAACGGTAAAATTCCACAAGTCACATTGCTCAAATACGTTTATAACTCGGTTAATATTACCGATACCATAATTCATTACTGGAATATTTAAAACTTAAACTAAGACGTTGTGAGCAATTACTTCGCATTATATAACTTATTTTTTGTACTGTAAAATAAAGTCTTTCAAACATGTTATTTTTCTAGATCTACTCCTTAAAAACCTAGCCAGATGAAAACAGAATCAACAATTTGTTTAAACAACTGAATTTCTTGATTTTTTTTTCAAATTTCATTTAAAAATATTTTTATATATTTTAGTTGCAATTCTACACACAAGGATAAAATATAAACTAACACTTCATTCTGTTAACTAATGAGATATTACTAGATATTATTAAATCTATGCCATTCATTTTTTTTCTAAAATGTGTATCTTTATCACAAAACATTTCCTTTCTTGCATATTCGAAATCGTAAAAAAATCTTTAACGGAAAATTAAAAAAAAATACACATCGCTCGCTCCTTTCAACAATGTCATATTATATCAAAAACCTACAATTTTCACTTGTGCACGTTTTTGGAATAACCGGAAAATGTATTTTTGCATTTTGAAGAAAATGCAACGTTTACTTATTTTTTTAAATATAATAAATATTTATTCAAATGAAGAATAAACATTTAGGTTTTACCTAAAAAGATCTGTTGCGTAGTAAAAAATTCAATAAGTGGCTTGATATTATACTTATTTTTATATTTATACTTATTTATACATTTCATTATATTTTTAAACATTAAAAACGATCTCCTGAAAAATCAAGTTTTTCGATATATGACGTTATTGAAAGGAGTGAGCAATATAAGCAATATTTTTTAAATACCTAGATATACCTTTTGTGAAACGAAATTGGTATTTTAATGGCATAAACCGCCAAGGCTTTATTTAAATTTTCCAGAAAGGTAATTTTTAGGCCATGCTCCGATTTCAGACTAGAAGAGTTTATTATAAATTTCAACGAGGGGAAAATTCGTAATTCTCAGTTCAAGCAAAATCTACCGGAGGCTTAAATCCTTTGAAGAATTTCTTAGAACATAGGTACGCACTAACTGGGCATTTCCTAAATTGTCTTTGTCGTAAATCTATTGTGATCTTAATTTGTATTTCCATTGTTTAAATTTCCGCACGACTGAATGTTCTAGCCTCTTAATGGCACACGTCACTAAGATTTGAAGGCATTAATTAAAATATTTCCAAAAAAATTCACTGTTTCGTTTTCTTCAAATAATACTAATACCTAATAAACAATATTTTTTGTGTGTCCAAATACTTGTTTACAAATCTAGGTTTCTCCAATTAGGAATTATTTTACATTTTAGACATCTTAAGATAGATTGAGAAGAATATGGAACTTTGGGTATTTAAACGGCTTACGACCTGTCAAATGCTTGTAAAATGATCACTTTATACACGGACAATATTCGCCATTACACCCATGATCAACAACCCGCACCCTTGAGGTTTTTTTTTAACGCAAATGATGCTTTATAAATTATCCTAATTAATTATCATTATGACCACACAAATCCACTTTTGGAAATCAGACATAAGGGGATATTTGTTAAATAAGAGCTTTCTAAATCAAATCAAAGGTGGCTGTTGTGAGCTCAATCACAGAACGTAATGAGGTTGGTCATTAAGAGATATTTATTTATTTGTGTGCTGTATGAAACGGGAAGTTGTTCTCAATTTTTTTCGATAAATGAAGATTCAGTAATAAGAATGAAATTAATGATATGTGAAGTACTTTCAAAATTTTAGTTTTGTGGTTGTCAATCATGTGTAAAATGGTGAATGTAACACGTGTGCAAATTGATCACTTACCAGCCTATGATGGGTCTTAAGCCCTGAATTGTCCATACTTACATATTTTTCTTCATCTATGTTGAGATGTCAAAAACACCAAATAAACAATTTTACTTTCTGTGTACGATTCTTTATAAAAACGTATTCAAGATTTTCCATTTTATCGTATATGGGTAATCAGTGAGATTGATAACGATACCGTTTTTCAATAATAAAAACATGATTAGCCATCGTAAATATGATATTTAATTAGAATGTTGGATAATTTATATTGCTCAATATTCGTGAAATACTACCTCAATGGCTCTTCACTGTGATATTATACGATGCGTCATTAATTGGCTGCTCGAATTTGTCGCATCTGGCTCATTTAAATCGGGTTAAATTAGGTTATGGTAAGTAACAGTATTAAAATCATTATTGTATCGGATACTGGATTATTCGCCTTACGGATGAGATGTCAATTTTAAAGGTGTCACAACTTGATATTAAACATGTATTATTCTTTGCTTTTTTTATAAAAGAAGTGTATAAAGTGATTGCTCAACCCAGCCCGATCTCAGGTTGTAGCCCCTGAGATGCTCAGACTTCCATCTTCTTTTTATATTTAAGTTTTACTAAGTAAATACCACTTTTTCTTAAAATCTATTGTGACACGTATTTTTTTTAAATACATTCCGCATTATTTTCAAATATTTTCAAACATCATTTTCATACGGTGTTTAAAAATGATGCAGAATGCATCGAAACACGTGTCACAAGTAAAACTTTAATTAAAAATGGATGGATTATACCACAAAGTGACTGCCAAAATAATTAATAAAGTTTCATACTCTTCATTTATAAAAAATGGGAAAAATCATGTTTCATATCAAGTTAAGACACTTTTCAAATATGTTACTTGGGTTAAAAAAATGTCTGTACTTACGAAGATTATTCAATATTTCATGTGAGTATTTTATTTGTTTTTAAAACAATTTCGCCAGCAAATCTTTTTTTTTTTCAATATCAATTCAATCATATTTTTTATGGCGTTTTGTTAATTTTCGTACATGGGGTAAAAACATGAATGGCAGCTAGAACAGCGTCGGTGAATTTGTTTACTCTCATTCGTCTTTTTCTTCTTGCGCAAACAATACTTTATCTTCAAAAATATGTTTTTAGGGCCAGTAAGTATATTTTCTACCTGTGATGTAAAGTAAGATAATGAGAGAAGATTTTCGTTATAATAGTTGAAAGGCATCCTTCTGATTTGAACCAGGGATTCATCCAAAAAAATAATATGGGTATTTTAAGCCTTAGAAAATTGGGTAAGACCTACGATTGAATTCTAATTCTTTGCCTAATCCCGTATTTGCTCTGAAAAAAGAACGGAAAACTAAATTTGTGATTTAGAATATGGAACCCTCATATTACCTTTATCTTGTTACATTTTTAAGTAATTTTCTAATGTTGTAATTTCAATTTTATGATAAAATAATATACATTTTGATTATTTAAATTTAAATTTTACTAAAATAATTAAATAAATGATAATTTACAAATAACATTTCAAAAATGAAATAACCTCTGGAACCAAGAGTCTATTTTCACTCAATATATGAGTATATATGGTGTTTTTTTAGTGGTTTGGTTTTAAAATTGGCTATATTGTTTTTCGGTCTGTCAATTTGACAGTTGACAGTTGATTTGTACCCAGTACGTTTTCCCATTTCAACATGAATAGACTGAATGACCTTTATGCGCGTCGTAAGTTCGCTGAATGGGCCGAAAACAATATTCAGCTTTTTTAACGCAAAATTTTGTTCACCGATGAGGCACATTTTTGGTTAAATGGCTATGCCAATTGCCGAATTCGGAGTGGAGAAAACCTAGAAGCCTTTGTCGAGACGCCATAAAAAATTAAAATATCTAATTTTTTTAACAAATTGAAGATATCTTAATCATTATTAAGCAACTAACCATCACGCCGCTCCCCCGTTGGGGTAGGCAGTGAAAATAGAATGCCACACCACTCTGGTTTTGTATCTAACTTTCAGGTATCAATTCATGATATTATTAAATAAATATTAAAGAAAAAAACACTAATATTTATTTATTTTGATCCCTGAGAATCGAACCTGGATCCTCCATCGCAATAGGCAAACACTCTTATTTTTATATTTCACTACGGAGGCAGATAATGGCCTTCAAATGGATTTTATATAATTCTAAATAACTAAATAACCACTCATATGGCAGAGAAAATAGAATGCCAGACCACTGTTTTTTTTCAAGTTAACAACGTCATAAATAAATTTAAAAAAAAAAGATTTTTTAGGAGATCGTTTTTAAAGTTTAAGAACATAATAAAATGTATTAAAAATAAATATCAAGCCACTTACTGAACTTTTTACAGTGCAACAGATCATTTTAGGTAAAACATAGAGGATTTTTTTTCCATTTTAAAAATATTAAGTATATTTAAAAAAATTATTAAACAATATCTTTTCTTCAAAATGCAAAAACAACACTTTCAGCCTTGTAGCGGGTAAATATTCAGTAAAACTTATGCCGCTTTTGCTGGAATATAATACATTTTCTGGGCATTCCGAAAATATGCACAAACGAAATTGTCGATTTTTGATATATGACGTTGTTAAAAGGAGTGAGCGATATATCCCCGTGTATACCCGCTGATTATTTCGACTACTGATCTGACCATATTCAAGTGTTGGCAATACTTGATTACGCCAAATTTTCTTTGGTCTTCTTCTGCTCCCATTATTAATCACATTATCATGATAATTTTTCTTTATATAACATATACATATTATGTACCGAAAGCGAAAGACTTTTCACCTTACCTTCAAATAATTACCATTCAAGGAAGGAAATATTCTAGTTTAAAGTTTTTAACTACGATGAACTCAGGTTTTAATCTTTCGACTTTCCTTCGTGTAGTCATTATGTAGATGTGGATTTAGATACATTTTCTTGGTACATATTTTACCACGGCAGGGTTGGAATTACAAAGAAAAGATAACGTTTTATCTACGTAGATATCTTTAACGTTACTTCTGGGCGTTTGTTTCTGTCAACTTAGGCATTTCTAAACCGGTCGTCAATCCGTTTTTTTACGGAAGTTAATATTACAGATAATTTTTTTGTTAATTTTTATTTTTATTGAATAAAGTTATATTTTTTATATCTATAATAGTTAATACGTTAAGAATCCGGAATTCGAAAGACAAATACTTATTTTCAGTGTGTTTTTTTTTAGGTATACGACCTTAAGTTCAAATTTTCCGCAATAAATTTATGGTGGCACTCGCCATGTGGCATGTTACGCCATATTGTTAAAACACAGTTCTATCATATCAATGCTATTTAACTGAGGTACAAAGAAATAAGAAATCAGTAATCATAGTTGTGTAGCGCTTTCAATTGACCGTTACATTCTAGCCTGCATCGTTTTTAAAAAAGATATGGGCCAATGATTCCACCTGCCCATAAAGCACACCAAATAGTGAATTTTAATAGATATAAGAGCGTCTCGACAAAGGCTTCTGGGTTTTCTCCACTCCGTAATTGGCAATTTTGCTCATTGATACGTCATTTAAACAAAAATGTGCCTCATCAGTGAATTAAAATTTGGGTAGAAAAAGAGGATCAAGCTAAATATTGTTTTCAGGCTATTCACGAACCTACGATATACATAATGGTCATTCAGTCTATTCATGTTCTAAAAAGTCTACATTTTAGACTTTTGGGTTACACTTATAAATTATAAATAGAATACTTGTTTTTTACCACTTGAGTATTGACAAGTTTTGGAAGCTACAGATGTTCCCATCAACGGGTTTCAATATAAATTTAGTACATATTGTAGTCCGTCTCCATGGTGCAATAGTTAGCGTGTTTAGCTACCGTACTGGAGTCTTGAGTTCGATTCCCAGGGGGAAGGGTATGATAATAAATTTGGTGTTTATTAGTGACTACACTGTAATATTTACTTAACATTACCCTGGACTGGTCCCTAAAGCCCAGGAGTGCTCTCTTTGCCTTCGTATAAGTAACGATTGAGATAATACTGCAACAATACAGAGCAGTGCTCTATGCACCATTGGGTGCAGGTAAGGGTTAGGAGGGGAGGGATATATTTATAGTTCATTTTCAAACCCGTAGATGGAAGCATCTGTAGCTTCCGTCTATTATATTCTAGCACAAAGATTCTGTAATTAACTATTTCATTTCTCGTAAAGACGCTTCACATGGATTCAATATGAAAAAGCTTGAATAATATCAAAGATATCGACAAATTCTGATTACCTGTACTAAATATTCATATCGACATATCCAACAACATATCAGTGTGTTCTGACAAGGATAAATGGGGTCGATTCCTTATAAAATATTGCCACGTGTTTTTCCGTGCGAGATATTCAATATCGCCCTTCACATAAATTTAATTTTCATTTCTGAGAAATTTCATTTCAACCGCAGAATCTGAAAATTTCTGCCCTGGAAAGGAAGTCAGCGTTGAATAAATTTCAGTGTTTACTTTGAGAGAAGAGTACTTCAATTTTGAGGCGGATGTTTTTTTTAATAAAGTCCTT
The DNA here is from genome assembly GCF_059751285.1 of Brachycentrus maculatus. NCBI lineage: Eukaryota > Metazoa > Arthropoda > Insecta > Trichoptera > Brachycentridae > Brachycentrus > Brachycentrus maculatus. The sequence goes on along the minus strand of NW_028281296.1, from coordinate 379,752 downwards.
TTTTACCCATAATAGAGGAAAAGTTGTCCTTTTTACAATTAATGTACTTCACACCTCCTTTCATTGTACAGGAGTTTTTCGTTTAATGGATTCGTGCCCTCGTAATTTTACTTTATACAAAATTCTTCATTGTAAAACCTTTCAGCAGAAGCTTAATAAAAGTGAAGTGAAGCAAAGATATTGCAAAAGAAGGATGAAAGTAGACTAAATGTAGTTGAAATGAAGTTGAAATGCGATCTCTTAGACGAATGTGTGACAAAACGTAAATCATAGATATTTGTATAGTGATATAAATAATGGATGCAAGGCTAAGAAAAGCACTATCGATAAAATTAAGCAAAGTAGGTTGAGATTCAGTCCATTTTGATCCTTCTTTTGCCAACTCCATGTTTTATATCCATATATAAGGGTTGGCACCAAGATTTCGTTGTGCACTTGAAGTAAAGCCTTCATTGGTAGGCTTTTATTCGCTTCACATAATTTAATTATTTAGAAATGAAAAGGATGAAGTATTTTCTACTTTTCAATACTGTAGAAGTTCTTTGAAATTTCATGATTTGTAGTTATCAAAGAAATTTATTTAAAGGGTTTTCGCGTTTTGTAGTGTACTTTTCGACGGAAGAAAATTTAATCCGTTAATTTTCAAGTGTCAAAGAAAACATCGTTTTTTATACTGCGTTTTATATAACTTTTTTATGCACAGTTGAATTAAACTGTTCAAATGCGTAAATATCAAAGCAATTTTTTCAGCAGGTTAACTACAATTTTATTTAAGAGGAAAATTTTATTTGTATGGATAATTGAATGATCAATGTTTCTTATTCTTTCAAGGATCCTGATTTGTATACAATATATTTTATAGATGTATAGCGTATATTCATAACCTATTCACATGTTGATTTTTTAAATTAAACATTATATTAGAACACTTATTGAATGTTATTGAGTTATTGCGTTTCCATTAAACAAAGAGATATAAAAATGTATTTTTTTAAATAAATTTCTCATTTTTCATATAAATTCATCTTATGGTTGATTAATTAATTATAAAGGTTAAACTAGTTTTAAATTTGATTACTTTAGTCAGTCAAAAACCAGGTCGTAAACCCTGGGATGCTCGGACTTTCATCTTTTTTCGTATCAAAACGATAGATGCTTCATTTCAAGATGAGACACTTATAATTTTGAAAATCCAATGTCTTATAAAATCATGTAAAAAATGTTCAGAGTAACAAAAAAGTTACCGTTATAAATAGAACTAACTTTTATTTTTATAAACTTCATTTTTGTTGCGTAGTAAAAAAATGCATTAAAACATGACAAATTATAAATTAATTTTATCAGTTCACTCATAACGTTAAAAAAGGCGTACATGAATAAAATATAATACTAAAACCCCAAAATGTTTTGTAACTTTGCCAATTCTTTTCAGCCGTAATAATACCGAAGTTATAATGCGAAGAAACTTGCCAAAATTTAGCGGTAAAGCCTGGCAAGATACATGGTTTCAATTCATTTTATTTTATTTTGATTTCTGAGGTCTTTTATTAGTCATAAATTAAAACCTTCTCTTACATATTTTTATTTGAATAAAACATCTATATCTGTCAAACGTTCTTGAGATAAATGTATATTTTGTTTTTTTTTTTAATCTCCTACTTTTTCGCATTTTTTTACCACTTTATTTCGTTTTTTTAATACTTTTTACAGACTAAAATTAGGAAAACGTGATAAGTAATAAATATAATAAAAAAGTAGGGTAAGGTTTTAATGAATGTGGATCTGGAGTTGTGGAATTGTTTTTACAGAAACCTATTTTAAACAGGATTATTTTTAAAAAATACTTGATTTTTATTTTATTTGAATACTGTTTCAAAATTTATTTCAAGTGTTTTAATTAAGTTATTTTATTCAATATCTGAATTATATATATCATATATTTGAGTTTAGAAAATCGATTTAATTTTATTTTTATTTCATTTCATGAAATTTTAGAGATTATATATTTTTCCTTCTCTAAATATAATATAATTTAAACAAATTGACTAAAAATCATTATTTTCATATGAGAATACAATTATATGAAAATTAATTAAAACTGTTTATCTGGGTAGTATAAAATTTCGAAAATTCTTAAGACAAAACATGTTTGAGTCTAATGATTCCTAATCCTTCACTTAACATTTAATCTTATTAAGTGCTTCCTACTTCCTGCTTTTGTGGAAGCCAAACTGGAAGTTCACAAAGCAATACTTGCGTCTACACTTACATGGTAATGTGAAACATGGAATCGATAAAACAAGGGTAAAAGCATTGTGATTGAAATTTGATTGCTTAGACGAATATGTAGAAAAATCGATGTTTATCAAAATTTAAAATTTAGGTATTGGAAAGCAATGTGTATCTGAGTTTGGGATAATTTAAGAGATTAAAAAAGTTTCTTCGAGATGGTTCAAACACTGCAGCGAATAAATGATGAGAAAATGACTAAAATAGTATATTACAAAAAATGCGAATTGGAGAACAGAAAGAAAATGGCCAAATAGAACTTGGTACTACCAAATCAATTAAAAATAGATCTATCAAAAATCTATATAACTGGATAAAACTGTATACATATTTAGAAAAAGAGAATGTTAGAAAAGCATGTCGGAACGTTCCATTCAATGTCGACCCCTGGAGGAAACGGTTTGATGGTAGTATTTAGTATTAATAGTAATAAGTATAATAAATTCTACTTCATAGCCTAACAGGTATAGGTTCATACTAAATAAGTTTTTTTGCACAACAATTGTGTTTACAACGAAATACAAAAGTAAAAAGGTCATCGCCCGTGAACCTCTAAATGCCAACTTGAAATTCATTAATGTCTGGTTATAGGAATATCTGTTAATGTAAGCTCGGAGATGTTTATTATTTGAAAGGTCTTTTTCAGTGTTCCAACAGCAAAATTTACTTAAAGAATCGCTGCTATAGATCCTGACTATCTGACTTGACCATCACATAAAATTGTTTTCTTTTTATTTCAGATTCAGGAGTTACTTCAACAAAGCCATTTGTGGCTGGAGGATGTACTTGAAGAGAAAGACAAATAAGAATTGCGTCATAGAATCCCCGCAAATGGCGGACAGGCAGTCCAACTCAGGATCAAGATCCAGATCAGGTTTTTACTCATTAACGTAATTACCAACAGTCTTTTACGTAGAAAAACAAACTAAGGGGAAAGTGTTGTACCATGAATACGTTTTACTCAAGGCAGTTCCAAAAATAAAGCTTTTAGTAAAGTAAAACTATCCTATAATTAAAATGTTACTGTCTTATATATATCACTATAAATCAGTATGTTTTAAAATCACAATATTTTTACTGGTGTACAAAAATATTTCAATAAGTGTATAATTATTTTTTTTAAAGTATCATTTATAAAATGAAACACAGATTTTTTGAGTCTACTAAGCTGTATTTTATTTTTGAAAAAACACAAAAAAACTGTGACAATTGTTTCGCCTAGTAATGGCATTTTCAAACGAATTGTAACAATATTAATTTTTATGTGTTTCTTTTAATAAAATACAACTTAGTAGACTCAAAAAATCTTTTTCTGATTTAAAAATAAATACATAAATTTAAATGGAGTTCTACAAAATAAATTCCAAATCAATAAATAAATTAAGAAATTGTTTTAATTATATATTTTTTCAAAAATATTTTTTTTCTTCAAAAAACAGTTAAAATACGCTCTATCGAGTTTTAATGCTACTTAGAGGTGTCTGGATGATTGTTACAAATTGATATATTGTAATCAAAACTAAAATTATCCATGAATCCTAAACAAGTTAACACATTGACAGCCAGTGTCAGCCACCGGTGCCCAACACAAGACATTTTAACCACTACCGGCCACCGGAGGTTGACACTTTGTACCTTATATTGTCATATAAAGTCAGTATACAGTACAAAGTGTCAGCCTCTAGTGAACGATGAGACGCAATTGAAATGCCTTCTGTGGGCCAGCGGTGACTGACACTGGCAGTCACCGAAGACAAAACGTCAAACTATCACTGAGGTACAACACTTTCCCCTATTCAAACATTAGACTCATTAAGAAACTGGCCCATGAAATTTATAGAAAAGATTTTTTTTTAAATAACTGAATTTTTTTTTTGCGTATAATATTAATAAAAATTCTAATGATTTTTATTTAAGTAGGCATAATTTCATAATTATGAAAGAGCAATTGACTACTTCGTAGCATAACAAAAAGCTACTAAAATAGAAACCATTAATTAATCAGAAATCCAAAGATAATTTTTTTCTTCTTCCTGGCTACATCCCAGCTTATTGTCCTTGTAGACTGCTGGGGTCAGCTCTCCTCGTCCTCAGGTTATAGGTCCTTCTGTTCTGGACAACGTCACCTAGGCCATGCCTTCGAATTATGTTATATTTTTGCATCACACATTAATTTTTTGGTCTTCTTCTAGATATTTTTCAAAGAACATCCATTTCTATTGCCTGGTTAAATACATACATGTTCGGGTTCTCTGCGTCCTATATACCCATACCATCTCAATTATTTTTTCTCTACCTTCCTATTAATGTCTGTTACGCCCAGGCTTCCACGAATGCGTAAACTCTTAATTTACACCATAAATTATTTTTAATTATTAAAATTTAAAAACTTACTTGTTACCACTTATTACATTTTATTTAATTTTACACGACTAGTTTTGAAAACTACAGATGTTTTCATCGACAGATGATTACAAAAACTTACGGTAAAATAATTATTTAGGTATTGGTAGAGGTGGGTGGGGTAATAAGTAGAGGAAGGGGGTTGTATTTGATGGGGACTTTGTAAAATGGGAACATTGACAATAATGGTGAAGAATTTTGGAAAAGTATATTTATATTTATTTTTTAATTTTTAATTTGGGCTAACAACATAAACATTTGTAAAACAAAACATTAAAAGATATACATAAAACAAGCCAATTATAGTTAACCACAGAAACTTAAAGATTAGTACAAAATATTTAGTGTAGATCTAGCAAATGAACACGTATTTATGAGAGAAATGTGCATTTGTGAAGTGTGTGTGTGTGTGTGTGTGTGTGTGTGTGTGTGTGTGTGTATGTGTGTGATGTTGATTATAGTAGGGACTATTTTTATTTTTCCATCACAATTATAAAACATTCTTCAAAATTGTCCAATCACAAAAATAATATGAACTGCATATTTCTGATAAGAGAATAATAAAAGTTGTAACTATATACTACTTATTATTTTCTTATCGGAAATATGCAGTTGATGTTATTTTTGTGATTGAACAATTTTTAAGAATGTTTTATAATTGTGATGTAAACTTTAAAAAAAAACTGTTTGCTATTTTTGTAATCAAAAAAATGTATAAGTGCATATTAATGTATTACAAACATTTTTTAAGTCTCAACAGTAACTTAAAATTGGGAATTTCAATATCTGTTCTGATTGATTTGGATGTATAGATATATATATATATATATATATATATATATATATATATATATATATATATATATATATATATATATATATATATATATATATATATATATATATATATATATATATATATATATATATATATATATATATATATATATATATATATATATATATATATATATATATATATATATTTATTTATATGTATATCAGGCGCGATTTTAAGTAATAAACTTCATAACAAATTATCTTCAAAGTGGAAGTAAAAATGTTAAAATGTGTAATTCTATAACCCATTGAAAAAATCAGCAATTAATTTTTATATAGTTGGGTTTTAAGGAATATGGCAACCATCAATATAAATTCAATCGTATACAAACAGTGAAACCTCAGGTAAGGTAAGATAAAACTACTCACTACTCGAAATTATTTTCCGATGCATAAGTTTTTTTCAAATGTAATTTGAACGCTATAATTTTTTTATAAACATTTTAGTTATATCGTACTTTTTTGTTGATTTTTTCGTATTTAAGTTAAATATCCTGTAAATCATCGTTTTTAAGAAAGTTTTTTTTTTCATAATTTTTTATGTAAAATTTATAAATTCGTATTTTTTTTCTTACTACCGAACGTCAAACTGGGAACAGAACTGATCGAGTTTTTTCTTACGTTTTTTGTACGTAACTACTTTTTTATGTAATATTTTTTTTTTTAAATGTAGCTTGTGCCTACTTTTTTTCTTCTTCCTTTTTTATACGTACGCTTGGACACGTAGAGTTTTCCTAGCGTGTAAAATAATAATGAAAATAATCTTACATACATATCATGAAGGTTTCTGCTAATAAAAAACTTTTTAAATTTTCTATATGTGTCGTCGACGAAGTTATATGGAGATGATCTTTTCAATTAAAGTATAAATATACCTTCCAAAATTTGAATATGTAAGTAAATCACGGGTAGAATGATGTTACACGGTGTATGAAGTGATCAGTTAAGCCAGCCAATGACAGGTTGTAGGCACTATAAATGCCCAGACTTTCATTTTCCCACCTCAAATAGACTTATTTATGTTTGTTGAGATATCAATGAAAAATCTTGATATTTTGATTCTAGTAATAAAACATGTTTTCAGTTGAAATCATAATAACAAGAAATGTTTTTTTAAATTATTTAAAACGTGGGTGGAGTTGAATAGAGGAATAAATTTATGGGTTTTTTTTAGGAGAAATATCTTGAGAAATTTTTTAATGACATGTTGTTTATTTAGTTATTTTTAAATAATGTCAAATTTACAAAGGATCAAGGTTGAGTAAGATTACATAGCAAAACAAACATTCAATCTGTTTGTTGAATTTGAAAATAAACAAAAGCTCCGTAAAACTTTTTGAGGATAATATTAAAGACCCAGTAATGTAAGTAGATTATTGTGTGTATACATTTGGTATTTTACACATTTCTCCTTTATATTATACTAGTGTATATCTTGTTACTTCCGTATTAGCTTTGAACTTTCACTCGACACGAAAATGAAGAAGATTCTGATTCAAACAAGAAAACATAATAAAGTTACAGCCTCGTAATTACTTCCATAAATATGACTGAGTTTTGAAGTTATTTAAGAAGGATTTATATTAATTTGGTACACAGAAGTCATGTTTTGTGTGTATGTTTTAGTCAAAGTCTGAAGCTTAGTCGCTCCTATAACTTACTTGTATTTACCCGCCTTTTGACTGTTTTCAAAATTATTCACATTGGATGTTAACTAATTTTTCTAACAAGTCTCAGGTTTTAGTATATGTTTTAGTCAAAGGCCGAAACTTTAACGGACCTATAGAATTTACACTTAATTTACCTTTCTTGATACTGATTTTTGTAACTACGCATTAAGGATTTATACTAATTATGTTAACAAGTGTCATGTTTTGTTGTAAAAACCCCATACTTAGGTACTCCTTTGTATTTTTTCCTTATAACTTGCCTTATCAACGATATTCAAAATAATTCACAAAGGATTTTGAATTGATATTGTATTGATAAATCGCATATTACTTTTGTTAATTTTTTTGAAGACTGTTGTCATCCTTTAAGTCAAAATTTAAAAATAATAACTTATTTCGGTCTTTAACTTGTCTATACTGAGTTTGATTCGGGCTAAATCTAAACTCATTGTATGTTTACAAATTCATCGCTCATTTAGTGGTGTAGCTAAGATATCGCTTTTTTGAAGTCGGCGCTTGCCACGAGCAAATTATGTTATTTTGTATTGTAAAAGAAAACATATTAAATTTGACCATTTTTATGGTGATATAAAAACAAAGATTTTATTACCAAACCTTGATGTTATTTATTTAACTTCGAACGTTACTCTTCAATATACTGTCTCTTAGCATAAATGTCAATAAAAGTTATGAAAACAATGAGCATTGTTTAAAATTTTGACTTGGATGTCTCTTCAGACTTGGGAATAAACTTGTAAAATCTAGAAGCGCCTAAACTTCGGCCTTTGACTACAACATAATATACGAATTCTGGTTAGTTTCGTTCTACATCTTGCTCAACCACCATGAATATAAATATAAATCTCAGTGAATCTGAAATAAAAGATAATGTGTGTATTTTTAAGCAATAATAATACTATTTATATTTGAAGCACTAACTTTGCCAGTTCCCATTATATAATTCAAGTTCCCATTATATAGATCAATAAAAGCAACATTTAGCCATATTCACATTTTTTCCGGTTTCGAAATCACATTATCATATGGTGTAAAAAATATATTGTAATTACAAGTACAAAAAAATATTAAATATAAATAAAAAGAAAGATCCCGCAAAGGTATGGCCTGTGCGTGGGTTAACATTTTTATTTTAGACACTGGCATGAATACAATAGATATAACCATCACGCCGCTTCTCCGAAAGGGTAGGCAGGGAGAATAGAACGCCACACAGGGAGAATTCATCGCCTCTTCTACGTTCGTGATGCATTCTCCTCATGAGGAGATGCATGACAAAAGATATCAGAAATAAAATTAGATTAAAAGTGCTAATGTATACTACAAATACTGCAAATAAGTTAAGGAAAAGATTAAAGAGTGTACGTTTGTCGCGTTGCAGGTGCCGCAGAGGAGTACAAAGAGGCCAACAACCACAGCACGCAAACGTACGACCTCAGGTTCAGCCTGAGCCATCAGCAACCAGGGACACGAGCCTGCGCGCTCCGAACGGACTCGGACAAGGCGGCGAGTGGCTGTAGGGACGCGCCGCCTCGGAAGGACCCGCTACGGGTCCGCTTCCCGTCCGGCGAGCTGATGCTCTCCAAGAGCTCGACCTACTGCGGGGAACATCCCAGCTCGTGCTGCCTGCACGCGGACGCGATGGGACCAGCCGACAAGCACAAGTTCACTATCACGAGCAGGGTCTGAAACGCAGAGCGATGCTGGAGACACCGGTCTGACTCCAATCTCAAACACCAGTTCGATTAATCCCACTCTGGTTCGAATCACACTTCTCTGAGTGACTTTCTCAACTACGCATAAATTTGATTATGAGTTAACAAATTGTACATCTAACATTTGCCCCTATCTGACTCCAACCTGAAACACCAGTTTGATTAGTCCCACTCTGATTCCAATCACACTTCTCAGAGTTACTTTCTCAACTACACATAGATTTGATTATCAGTTAACACATTGTACATCTAACATTTGCCCCTATCTGACTCCAATCTCAAATACCAGTTCGATTAATCCCACTCTGTTTCGAATCACACTTCTCTGAGTAACTTTGTCAACTACAAATAGATTTGATTATGAGTTAACACATTGTACATCTAACATTTATTTATGTATCAAATGTTAAATAAAACACAGATTTTTTGAGTCTTAATAAGTTGTATTTTATTGTTTAAAAAAACACATAAAAATGAATATTGTGATAATTTTTTCACCTAGTTATGGCATTTTTAAACAAACATTCATTTGATAATCCCATAACTACGTGAAATTGTCACAATAAAGATTTTTATGTGTTTTTTGAACAATTAAATACAACTTAATACGCTCAAAAAATCTGTGTTTGATTTATCATTTAATACAGAAATTAAAATTGAGTTCTACAAATTAAACGCCAAATAAACAAATAAATATCTAACATTTACCCCAGTCTGACTCCAATCTCAAACACCAGTTCAATCAATTCCACTCTAATTCCAATCACACTTTTCTGAGTGACTTTATAGTGATAGTCACTGAGTGACACATAGATTTTATTATGAGTTAAACATTATACATATCACGTTTGCCCGGTCTGACTCCAATCTGAAACACCAGTTCGATTAGTCCCACTCTGGTTTGAATCACCTTTTTCTGGGTGACTTTCTCACATACACATGGATTTGATTCCTAAATTACACGTGTTTATAACTCCATTACAATCATACATGGAGTCATTAACACGTTGGGTGCGGCGAACGCGCCAGGCGCGTACATGTAACACATGCCCCGGTTTCTCATGTTAGTGAGTCAAATGGCTGAAAAGTGTCATTGTGTAATTGAAAGTATACCCTTAGAGTCTTGACTATGATTTTATATCAGTTGAACACAAAACTTTTTTTTTTAAATATGTAAATGTTTGTATATGATTGTATAATTCATGAGTGTCAACTCACCTTTAGTCATCTTGACGAATCGTGTTTTTACTCGTTTGTCTCAAAGTGAGTTTAAACATGAACCACTACATACAAAGAAAACAGTGTGTTCTAGCATCTTTTTAAAGAAAAATATTAAATCATATTTTCAATAAAGTTTCAACGTTTTAAAAATTACCATTTTGTCATTGTTCGTGACGTATTAAACGCAATGAACGTATTAACACAGCGGTCGATAACGTTATTAGTCCAAAAGCCAAATAGGCACATTACAACAATTAATTTATTTATTTTGAAAGCCAAATCTGTTTGAAATTCTAGTACACATTAATAATAATTTTTGACTTTTATGAAATTACGACGACATTCAATAAAACTTTATTTCACACTTGATAGGAATTTTATACATTGATAAAAAATGTTCAAAAAATAAGGTATCCATAAGAACAATACTTATTGCGAATAATGTGATCACATCTCCTTTGAAACATTGATCAAGTCAGGTAATTGTGACGTTATTTTCATGTTCTCGTCAAAGTGACGATTTGCTTCGCAAAAAAGGCTGTTTGCATGAATACGAATAATAGAAGAGGCTTCCCGTGGATATTCGTGCCAGAGCCATTCTTAAAAGGTCAAAAAGCCGCATGCGACTCTCGAGCTACACGTTGCCGACCAATCATTGGTATAAGTAGTTAACATAAATAGAATTTGAATAGTGTGGTTGTCAATAATGGGTAGAATTGGTGAATGTTACACGTGTGTAAAGTGATTATTTAAACCAGCCTATTACGGTCGTCAGCCCCGTAAATGCCCAGACTTCCATATTCCTCTTCATCTTTGATGAGATGTCAAAAAATAATATAAATAGTTAACATAACGATACAATCATTAGAAAATATTTTTTAAAAAAAAACTGTTTTGGCCCTGAATCAAATTAACGTAATGTTAGTTGATCATTAATTTAATGAAGGTTCTTCATCTACATAAAAATTGATGTAGCTAACTCCAAAGATGAGAAAAATTTAACATTTCTGAGCATACGTTTACATTTTTTTTAAAGGAATAACCCGCAAAGCGTCTGTTTTAGACGCTTGTCTGCAGGTAGGATAGTAAGGATAGGGAAGGTTAATGTGAAAAATACATCACAAACACCCAGACCAATTAAAAATAAATAAACCTTTTTTGAGTTCATTTTGCAATTGGCGGGAATCGAACCCGCGACGCCAGTTTCGCAGTCGAGCGTCTACCCAACTACGCCACAGCACCTGCCTTACTACTCCCTACTACTCCCTTAATATTTTTTTACATTTCTCCATAAATATATTGCTTCATAATTATTAATTGTCTGGTTCTACGAAGACTTTTTCATCTAAATTCAAATTAACTTGCTTTTGATACTTTTTCCCGTCTTGATGGTTATTCACGCTTTGTCAAAGTTCAAGTTGAATAACTTCAAAGCGGGAATATTGAATGCTTTACATTTATTCAAATATACATACAGCTTTTTCTACGAAGTCGACACTAGATTATTTAGATTTGTATGAACAGAGTGTCTGTATTTGTTACGAAAATTATTATTTCCTGTAAAATTATTTGAATTTATTTCATGATCGAGTGATAAAGTTGAAATTTGAGACCCAGGCTTAATCTTTTTCAATTTATTATCATCAAAGTCAAATAATTATTATTAAAATTCTCTTATCCTCCGTACGATTGGTATTTAAAACACAAATACGGAAGATAAATCCTTTGTGTAACAGAATTTCATTAATGGTCCATACATAACTCATATTGAAGTACTAGTTTGACTCCAAGTTTACTTAATTCCCGTACTTAACTCATGCGTAATCCAACAACTTTACTTATATAACATACATATGAATAATTATATATGTTGGTACAATTCCTTACTTACCCAACTAAATAGTTCAAGTTTTCCAATCAATCTTCCCAAAGTATACCTATTGTCCCGCAGATGAAAACTCATCATACAAAACGAGCAATGTCATTTTATTGAAGAAAAAAAAGGAAATTATAATTGCCAACAGTTTTCTAAATTGAATTCATTTGTCAAAGGTGTCTCAAATTGAGATAAAACATTCATCGTTTGTTTGAAAAAAGATGGAGTTTTTAGCATCCTAGGGTTGACAACCTAGCATTTAGATAGCTTTATACTTTTGTCTTACTTTCACCATTCTGTCCATTATTCAACATCCAGATTGCAATTTTTTGAAACTTTATTTTCAAAGGTCTTGGATCCTTTTCATCATATTGATACCAATTCAATAGATTTGGAAGTATGACTGATTGTAGCACCATCAGTTGGGAAAATTGTGAAGTAAATACTCACTTACTATATTTGAACATATCTTGTCCGCCTCCGTAGTGTAATGGTCAGCATGCTCGGCTACCGTTCTGGAGGTCCCGGGTTCGATTTCCAAGGGGGGTAAAATAAATATTAGTGATTTTTTCACTTTAATATTTATTCAAAATTACCATGGACTGGTACCTGAAGCGGAAGGCTGATCACCTTTCCTTCATGTATAAACCATCAAGATAATACTGCGTTTATATGACATAGTGCCATATGCACCATTTGGGTGCGGATTAGGGTTTTATATATATATATATATATATATATATATATATATATATAAATATATGTATATATATACATATATATATATATATATATATATATATATATATATATATATATATATATATATATATATATATATATATATATATATATATATATATATATAATATATATATATATATATACATATATATATATATATATATATATATATATATATATATATATATATATATATATATATATATATATATATATATATATATATATATATATATATATATATATATATATATATATATATATATATATATATATATATATATATATATATATATATATATATATATATATATATATATATATATATATATATATATATATATATATGTATAAATATATATATAAATATACATATAAATATATATATATTTGAACATAGATAGATTCATGAACTATTTTAGAAATAATTTTTAGAAGATAAATATAATAAAGATAATTTTTATAATTATTAAGATAGGTATTTGACCACATTATTATTAGTTCTATCAGACTGGATTATTGGCCTTACTGATTATTCAGACTTCCATTTTATTTCATATCAACAATAAATGTTCGATCTGAAGTTGTGAAACCTATAATATTAATATATCATTTAAGGGTGAAATAGTCATATGTATTATCAACTTAACACTGCAATGATGCAGTGCAGTGCCCTGTCTTTATTTGGATTAAAGCGAGAGTCAGTCGAGAGCAGTTTATGGAGAAACTGTAATTAGTGTTTTATAAAAATGGCATTTTATAAATGATTCAATATTATGACCATGATTTTTTTTTAAACGTTTTTTTTACACTTTTTGACATTCTTAATTTTTGAGCTTTGCATTTGTACAATTCATCGTATTTAATTAACAACGGTCTTCAAACTATGCACGTATCCAATGATTAAACGATACTCTCAATGGTTTTCGTTACGTTTTCTCAGTTTTATATTTCTTCTTTTCAGCTTAAATATTTGTTTTTTAAGTAATCGAATCAAGGAACTGAATCAAATAATGTCTTATCTTTTAAAAAAATCCTTATCTTATCCATCTATTACTGGTTCTAACCTTTTATAATACATATAAACTATCATACAATTTGCAATGAAACCAAAATGTTAATTTCATTTGAATCTCTAACAGAAGTGTGATCGATTATTCTATGGTGTGGGTCAGATTCATTTCTCCAGTATCGTCAATTTGTAAAAACAAATTTCAGACAAAGTTCTACTTTAAATAAAAACTGTGAAAAGATACGTGTTGAACTCTTACTTAGTATTAAAAGACTAATATGTGCTAATAACACTTGTCTTAGTTTATAATATAAGTGTGAATAAACATAATTTAATATCTGTGGTATAAAATAATTAAATACAAAATACGTAAGTATTAATTAAAAGGCATTACAATCTCTTTGTAATTTTAAATACAATACAATCTTAAAGGAAATGGGTTAAACTTATGAAAACAATGCTTATATTTTATTAAATTTCTCCTTCATCAGTAGTAAAAGTGATAGTTACTCATTGGCATCCCTCAATAATAAACTTCATTCGGTATCAACGTAATTTTCAAAATGAAAAAGGTGACAGCAAGGAGATGCATATATCTTGCATCGCAGTGGCGTGCCTAGAGTTTACCAGTAAGGAAAGTCCTTATTTTTTATTTTCGTAAATACATGACGTACCTATGATTTCTTCACTTCTTACCATTCCCAGTACAGTAAGCCCCAAAAAACATTATAAAGATAAACAATGTATTGTAATCTCCGCTATTCTCGACTAAATTATTCCAGTACAACGAACAAGCGCGCGATAATTTAAAAACAACCATACATTAATTATGTATTTTTAATCATTTGATGCAGATTTAATGTTTTTGAATCGGAGTTGTTAAGCAAGCCAGGCTTATGGGCTTTTATGGAAGTACCGCCACTGCTTGCATGGTTTCTCTAAAATTCGATCATGCCGGATCCTACTTCTTCTACAGCAAGCATCTCAAACTCGCGCCCAGCGAGCATTTTTTTTTGCGGCCCGCGGATACCCGCGGTTATATTTTTCTTCTATTTTAATTCTTCATTAAAATATTTTTTGTACGAGAACGTATGATATTCTTTTAAAAAAACATTTAGTTGAATCTACTGTACCTCATGTGATTGTCTTTGATGATAAATTATTCACTTAAAGTGAGATAAAAATGAGAACGGTAAATATGTAAACAGACGCAAGCGTCCCATTCTCACTTATGGCATTAATGGCATTAAATGAGGCAATATCTTAATGTAACCGCTGTAGTAAGTACGCTAGTTAATTAAAAATATTACAAAATGATACTGATTTTTGAGTTTTTTTTATGTGGCCCGCCGGCGTACCTAAAATACCTTATGCGGCCCTTGGTGCCTTTTGAGTTTGACACCCCTCATCTACAAGACAACTGTGTCACGCATTTTAGTGGTAGCTGACATCGATCTTGTACGTGTCAACTTATGTTATGTGTTACTGATGAACTTATTTCCGATGATTTTTAAGATTATTTATGGATTTAACGTTTTATTTGTAGACCTCCATTTAAATTTATTTATTAAATGTTAAAATCAAACACTGATCTATGGAGTCTACTAAATTATGTTTTACATTAGTTTAAAAATGGCATAATAAGACGAAACAATTGTCACAAAATTTATTAGTATGTTTTTTAGTAATAAAATAAATTTAGTATACTCTAAATCAGTGTTTGATTTTAACATTCAATATCCAAACTTTTTGATTTTTTTCTCTTTTGATCTGTGGAATAATTTTAATGTTTATAGATATAAAATGTGAAGCAAACCGATATATCACTTTTTTGTTTATTCATCGGATATTTGACGAAGATAAGCTTATGTAAGAAACAATCGATCGTGTGCAAATTTCGTGATGCGTTTTCCAAATACAAATTAACAGTGTCTATTATTTTAAGTGTTTTGTGTGTTTACTATCTGCACCTGTGATATCATTGTTTGAATAATAATGACCGTATTGTTTGAATATTTTTTAGGTTTAATAATCTTGTTTACCTTAATTCAACGTTTTGCTTTAGTGACCTTATTTGCTTAGAATTAAAACGTTTTTTTGTTGAAGTAAACCATCTTTAAAATTAATTGTACAAACATTTAACAGATGTGATAATTCAGAGACTATTAATTACGAATGGAAAGGCATAATCACGCAAATATCAATAACCTTGAGAAAAATTATGCATATAGCATCCATCGTATACGTGGTAGAAATAAAACTTCTGAAAAACTGAAAAGGAAAGAGGAAAAAAGTCAACGATACAAAATTTGCATAAAAATATTCCATGTATGTTTAAATTGACATTGGTGTTTCAATAGGTAAAACATATATAAATGGTTTGTAATACCTCAATTATCAAATTTTTCTTTTAATTGATTGGAAAATTAAAAATATTTACAAAAAAAATTTAAATATTATTAATTAATACAAAAACTCCAAGCATAGGTTTTTACTTTAAAATAATCTAGGAAAACTGTCATGTACATATGTATAACTATATAATATACGTATTATAACTAGCATTTCTAAAATGAAAAAGTCAAATAGTCAAATAGACATCAACAATATTTCTCTTCAACGTTTTTAAAGAAATGTTAGTGATAATGATGTTTACAAGAATATTTCAAATAAATATTTTTATTACGTTTTCCATTCATTAGATGATTAAACATCTTTAATAATATTTTATGAATATAAAACAATGACAACTATTCTAAGATACATTTTCCATTTCAGTTTTGAAATTAATTTAAACCAACACTGTTATACAAAAAATACACTCTTTATACTCAATTTATTGTGTATAAAATGTAAAATAATAAATCTGTATGATGTGTAAATATTATATAAAGTAGTGATTTTTTTATCTTAATAGGCAGATAGGAGTGCCAATTTGAAATAAATTTAATTATGGACAGTAATAATATATCTGGAAAAAAAATATATTAAAAAAATCAAATAGGTTTTTTCTATTTTTTTTATTTTATGAATATCATATGTTTACGTATATTCGGATGAAAATTATAAATAAATAAATAATATTTCTTAATAAAATATACGAAAATTCCCTCGTGAGTGAGTATCAAAAGTATTTGGTAAATCACGGTCACTTTTAGCATTATTGTGAACCTCTTAAAATTTATTACCATTATAAAAATGAAAACAAGAACTCTTTCTGTTGTTATGATTGAAATATATTTAAACAGTTGAAGTAGAACAACAATTCTATGTATTAAAACAGTAAAAAAAACAAAAATTTATTATATTGTTACATTATCTTAGAATACTGTTTTTTTACGGATTCAAACAGTTGAAATAGGCCAAATGTTAATCAGGAATTTAGATTAAAAACAAGTTGAACTTTTTTAAAAATACAATACCAAAATTCAAAATATTTTACAAATTTCATTAATTGATTCGGCAGTGACTTTTTGGTTAAATATTTTCATTTTAAATGAAAGTTTTACTTTGAAAAAAAAATACACAGTAAATAACATTTACTATGTAATACGTAGATTAAAAATATCTGCATTTAAAACAGCAATTGCGGAGATTGATTTTGGTTTATTTAATGTTTTCCATTAGTTCAAATTAACACAATTAAATTGCAAATAATTTGTAATTATATGATAATTTACTATGAAAGAAATCTGTTCAGTGTTCATCATTCCTTAAAATTAATAAAACATACATTTATTAGATTTTCCATTTCAGATACATGGTCCGAAATAAATAAAAATCCTTGATAAATATGGTCAGAAATATGTAAGAAACATAACAATAATTGGCCACCTGTTCTGGCATCAAAAAGGTAAAATTAAGATTGAAGACAAAATGATAAGCGAAAGAAAATCTTCACTGTATAGTGTTCAGAGCGCCTGTGGACAAAACAAAAATGATTGATGATTAAATTTATACTTTCTTTTTTACTTAAATTTTTGTGTAAATAAAAAGTAAAGATGACTAACTACAAAATTAATGCTTTTTGTAAAAATAATAATTTTGATAACGTTTGAAAATGCTATGATGAACGTAAAGCGAACCATAAAAGGAAGAGGATATAAAAAAAAATATGTAATTCATTATTGAGTAATATTAAAAAAAAAGTTTCATAACGCGGTTGTGAATAGTTATCAATTAGCATATTTTTATCATAATATTGATAAAGCTACCATATAAACCAGAGTTTTAAAACAGCTAAATATTTTTGTATAAAGTTTTAATTATTTTTTAACGTTTCTGTTAGTTAGCTTTGTTTTTATCAAATTCATTACCCAGAAAATTTATTACTCCAAAAGCTTTCAAGTGCGTAATTAGATCTAAAGCACGGTGTGTTAACGGCACGTACATGCGTCAAATTCATAACAAATAATTTAATAAGCAAAGGATTTACGCTACAGTAATTTTTCAAACGATAACCCGATGGTTTTCGTATACAAAATAACAGCGTTTTCATTTAATCTCTTAATTATAAAGATCCAAGATCAAAAGTAATTGTTCTATTTTATTATTTATTAGTTTATTTAATTTCTGCTACCACTCATACATAATAGTTTAGTAACTTCAATTATTGCATTACACCTTCAAGAATTTTTTTTCCCAGTATGTGACATAAAATATACCTGAAAGGATCTTGCGAACATTTTTTTTGAACATTTATTAGTTAACTACATACATACATATACAAAAGCTGTATGCATTCATTAAAAAAAAAAACAAATATAATTAACATTTTTTTGCACCAAACCACCTTGTGTGTCTTGTCGGTGGGGTCAAAAATAACATAAAATAAACATCCAAATAAAAGATTCTCTGCTAAATTAATGTTTTCCCAATGCAATCATAGATGGCTCTTGTGAACTCGCACGTACATAGTTATGAGATAAATATACATGCTAGCTGTGAACAATTTGAGATGATTTAAGGATTAAGCGAAAAAAAAGTTTAAGATATATTTTTTATATTCTTAAAAGCTTTTGTCTCGTATAATCTATTCCTTATTACTTATAATTCCATTATGTTTTTCATTGAAAGCTCATTAAAGTTCATAATATTTTTCTCTTAACCTCTAAACAATGGTTGAATTAATATTTTGTTCACATGTTTTATAGCGAAACTGTTTTCCTAATTATAACAATTTACAAATATATGTGTTTAGAAATTAAAGAAATGTGTATTAACTCTAACTGCGAGCTTAAATTAATCGTATAAATGTTGTTAGATGTACGAACATAGGTTATAAAACAATATTGTAAGTTTTACTGTTTAAAAAAATTATTACAAGTATCTATGTATAATATATTAATCTGAACGTTCCACTAAAAAGGGTTATAAAAAATATTTCTAAATTGATATTCTATGTGTTTTTAATATTCTATTTGACAATTAGCGTATGTTTATACCATTTTCTTTGTAAACTTATAAAAATTTAATGTAAATATATATTTGTTCATGTGTTTAATGATAGGTATTGTAAATCTAAAAAGTATTCTTGTTGGTTCGTTTTATATTCTTAACTAATAAAAAAAATATTGTCTTCATATATAATTGTATTTAAAATATAAGATTCATGATGATTTAATTACAAACATATGTAAATATTGAATAAAAAAATAAATTCTTATTCTTTTTTATTTCCTTCCTCTTTCTTAAAACCCTTATCTGGTGGTACATTGAACCATCCAGATGGTACATAGAACTACATATTGCATTGATGCAGTATTAACAAGGGCAAGTTTCTGAGACCTTGATTTTTGAATATGGGAGGAGATTAAGTGTAATGGAAGTGAAGATGCTTTAAGTGAAGGAAATCACTGCTAAATGTAAAAGAAAAAGAAGGGAGATAGGAGAAAATAATATTAAACAACAAAAAAGGTAGGAAAAGGTCGAAATAAAGGTAATGATTTTTATAACCATACTCATAATTTGGACTATGTACCTTGAATACTCCTAATAACCATAATAGCAATATTTTTTTTTTTTTTACAAAAATACATTTTTGAAATACATAATAGGTAAATATACAGAACATCTTATATATAACGTTTCTACCTCTCTAATAAAGTAGATACTTGTGTTTAGAGAGGGAGTTCGTTTCACATTTATTTTTATTTTTTTTATAAACTAAGTAATTTAAAACAAAGTAAATTAAAATTAAAAATAAATAATTAACAAGGTAAATTAAAAATTAAAAATAAACATTCTTTGGTATGGAGTCTAAGAAGGGGTGAGTCTTAAATATTTTTTAATTTTAGTTTTAAAAGTTTGATAATTTTTTATAGATTTTAAGTTTTCCGGAAGTTTATTAAAGTTTTTTTTACCTATGTACGTATAATGGTTTAACGCTGCTGTTGTTTTACATCTGTGCAAAATTAAATTATTAGAATATCTAGAGTTACTTGAATTTTGCATTTCAATTTTTTTTTCTTTAAATGTTTGTAAGATAGCGGTTTTATTAAAAATTTCTTCAATAGTTGGTATATTAAGTTCTTCGAATACTAGTTTTGATGGGTAAGTTCTGGGCTTTTTAAGAATTATTTTTGCAATCTTTTTTTGAATAATAGAGAGTGATTTTAAGTTTGTCTTATAAGCTACTCCCCAGCCTATAATTCCATACTGCAGAATTGATTGTACTAAAGCATAATAGACTGTTTTTATAAGTTTTAGAGATAAAATATTTCTTAGTCTAATGAATACATAAATGAGTTTCCTAATTCTTTTGACCATAGTGGCTATTTGTACTTTCCACTTCAAATTACTATCAATTATAATGCCTAGGTACTTAATATTATTCGCTTTTTTAATTGTCGAGCATAATTGGGGGCAAGAATGATTAATATTGTCATTTTGATTATGGATTGTGATATTGAAATTTACTGGGAGGTCAAATTGGTTAATGGAAAAGGGTAGAAAAAAAGTTTTTTCACTGTTTAGTGTTAATAAATTACTATGGAACCATTTTATTAATAAATTGATGTCCTCGTTGGCATTGTTCTTTACATCTTCCCAAGTAAGTTCATTTATAATTAGGACAGTGTCGTCAGCATAAGATATTATTTTACCGTTTAATTTTAATTTAAAAATTTCATTGACATATATAATAAACAACAATGGGCCTAGTACTGTGCCTTGGGGTATACCAAAATTTATTAATTCAATTTCACTTAAGATGTTAAGAATTTTTACTCTTTTGTGCGACATGTCATATAGCTTTTTAGCCATAATAGAGCTTTTCCTTCTATCCTAATATATTTAAGTTTATTAAATAATTTTTTATGTGATATGCTGTCAAAGGCTTTGCGAAGATCAATAAATATACCAATAGTTTTTTCTCTTTTATCTAAATTATTATTAATAATAGAGGTGATTTTTGCTATAGCATCGTCGGTACTTAGTCCTTGTACGAAGCCAAATTGATTTTCATTGATAATTTTAAATTTATTTATAAAATCTGATTTATAAAGTCTTTTTTTAACAACTTTTTCGTAAATTTTTGCAACATTAGAAACTAATGATATGGGACGATAATTATTGACATTTTCCGGATCTCCTGATTTATAAATTGGAGTAACAATAGTTTGCTTATATATTGAGGGAAAAATTCCTCTTTTTAGGCTCATATTAATGATTTGAGCAATCGGCTTACTCACCAGATAGTTGACTTTTTTCAATATTCCTGATGTTACGTTATCGTATCCCGGCGCGGATCCGCCTTTCAGATTCTTTATAATTTTTTCTATTTCCGAATGGTCGGTTGGTAGAAAATTAAGCATTTTTTCATGTTTTGGAAGATTTTTTTTACAATTTGTAATGGATGCTTTGTTTTTTAAAATTTCACAAGCCAAAATTTTCTCTACATTTACAAAATAAGTATTAAATATATTTGTACACTCTTTAGTTTGATTCTGTACATTAATTTTGACGTCATTGTGTTTGATATTTTTTATGTGATCAGTTTTTTGATTTTTTTCAATTATTTAATTAATTATTTGCCATATTTGTTTACTATCTTGATTAAAGAAAACACTTGTTTTTTACCACTTGAGTTTTATTATAGACTACATGTTTCAGAAGTTAAACTTCCATCATTCAGGTCCGTATAATAACTATACAGACCTGAATGATGGAAGTTCAACTTCTGAAACATGTAGTCTATAATAAAACTCAAGTGTTAAAAAACAAGTGTTTTCTTTAATCATTGTAACATGTCTTACCACAAAGTTAATGCCGAAACAATAAATAAAAAACCATAATAGCACTAAGCAGAATATGAATAATACTCAAAAAAGTCTTGAATGTTTTTCGCAGATACTTTGTGGCACATTTTATAAACTTTATAAAATTAAATAACTTTGTTTTAACCACTTTTTTATTATAAGTACACTTTAACCTACCGGTTTCAACAAGAACCTTGTCATCCTCGTGTAGTATTGTTTGCATGCTGTGGTAGTGATTGTCCTGGCGAAAAGACGGGTATGTCTCGAAACCGGTAGAAATAAAAATCACGGTGACTGGTTATATGCTAATATAACTAACATTATTTGTAAAAAAATAAATAAGTTAAAATGACAAACCACAAAGTAAATGCCTTAAATATTAATAATATTGAGAATACAATAATTAATAGTCGAATACCTGAAAATTCCCGGTACAGAAGCCCTCATTTTTGCGACAATATTATCGCGTCCTTAGGGACACTACAAATGTGTCACCTACTTTCAAAATCCGCCAGGTCCATGTAAGTCGATCTTACAAAAAAATCAAATTCTCCGAGTAACATTTATGTTTCAAAGATTTGTCTATGATTAGATAAAATATTATGAAATAGAGATTTTTCCCATATTTGGAATTTTTTTCAGTATTAAAAAAAAACACGAGACACAAACCGATAATGACGTCATCTTAATTTTCGACTTATCCCCGCTCTCTGATTGGCCGAATGGGTCAGAAGGAAAGTTTCATGAATATGGTGGAGTTTGAAATACAACGCTGTTTGTAAGTATTTTTTAGCAGGGGATTCAAGTATTTCAATATTTTAAACAATAAAACCCACAATTGGCATTCCGATAGAGTATTTATTTTTAAATATTATGAAATTGGATCTGGCGGATTTTGAAAGTGGGCGACACAAATCAGCTTTCAATACGTCCTTTACCGTCCAATACCCAATACGTTGCACTGAATACTAAACGCATTCACTCACCACGTTTCATACAGCTCGTAAAACGTAATTTTAAAACAATGCAAAGTCACCAGGAGTGATAATAGTAGACGTAATTGATTACAATAGGCGAATTATTTTGTACTTTAGGTTTGAAACCATGTAATTTTGATAATAATATTTTTGTTATATTATTTTGTTATATTATATGTCCGTAATTACAATTACCGTAATCTTTGTGCTCCACGGTCTGATATATGGAAACATTAATATGGTCATGAAAATTTTATGATTCTTACGATACATTTATTTTAATTAACTATAAAAATAAACACTACAGAGGCAGACATATATGTCCACCTCTGTAGTGTAATGGTCAGCCTTCTGGAGGTCCCGGGTTTGATTCCCAGGGAGGGTAAAATAAGTATTTTTTTCACTCTAATTAATTCAATATTACCTTGGACTTGTATCTGAGGCGTATGGCTGATCACCTTTCCATCATGTGTTAACAATCTAACAAGATAACGCTGCGTTTATATGATGCAGTGCCCTATGCACCATTGGGGCGTGGATAAGGGTTGGAAGACGAAGGATAAGAAGGTAATAAAAATACCCTACAAAAATACTGCCTTGTTATTTTTGTAGGGTATTTTTATGTATTTCTTTTTCTTCTTCTGTTAGTGTCATGTCAGGTCCACCTGACATCGACTATCACTTGAGAGTAATTGTCTTTGTCCTGGGCAACTCGAATCAGCGCCTAGATGGTCCTTATCCTTGTCAAATCTTGTGTATTCCGGAGCCAGGAGATCTGTCTTCTGCCCACACCTCGTCGACCATCTATTTCGCCTTTGTGATTGAGTGCAATAGCTCGTACTTATCTCCTCTCAGCACATGCCCCAGATAGGGGACACCTTCCGGACATTGATATCAGTCAGCAACTGTCTCCCTGCTCTTGACTATGTAATTTTGTTTATACTGCTTTGTGTTGCATTCGGGTATTTTAACCCTTTCCGGTCCATGTCGAATGTCATTCGACATCGACTTTATTCCGGTGAGTCCTATGTCGAATGTCATTCGACATTTTTTTCTTCATCAGTTTAGTGTTAAAATACAAGCAAACACTCGTTTTTAGTGTTAAATGTAATAATAAGAGACAAGATTTTATCCATTTAAAATAAAAATAAATTTTAACACAAGTGTAGTTTTATTTTTAAAAAAACCTTGGATGTATGGTTTAACCCTGTAATGCTGTAAATCTATTGTGGACGTGGTGGATTTTTTTTAAAAATAAAATTATGGACCGGAAAGGGTTAAAATTATTTTTATGCCTTCGGGATATGTTCGTTTCTAATTTTTTAGTGATTATTTTATTTAAGATGTTGTAAAATTGATGTATTCTATTCTATGTACTGGTTTATGAACAAGCATTTGGACACACTCAAAATGTTACAATGATTAAGGAACACTTGTTTATACCACTTGAGTAAAAACAAGTGTTTCCTTGATCATTGTACTATCTTACCACAAAGTTATGCCGAAACAATAAATTAAATACACTCAAAATGTTGTGAATCTATATATTTAATTTCTTACGAAGCTACGTTACGAAGTTAATCTTTTATTATCGATATATTTACTTGTATAAATACAGAATATCGACACCTGTAGAATACCTTTCAGCATTCAATTCTATATCCTTTACTCCATTATAATTTTGTTCCGATTCATTGATATTGCGAAGCTACGCGGGTTGAATCACGTCTGGCTTATAAATGAGAAAGATCAGGTAAGAGCGAAAATTCCCGATAATTCTGAAAGGATGAAAAGAATAAGAAGGGTGAAAGTTACGGTGTAACATCGGAGAACGAACATGACAGGTTACGAAGAATAATCTGACAAAATGTCTCGGTTTAAAAATAGAATTTCGGGTTAAGAACAAAATTTTATGAAAATTTAAAAATGTTAAGAACAAAGTGCATTAGAATTTCGGAGAGATCACGCAGAATAAATTGAACAGATTCATTTGTAAGAAGCCAAATAATAAGTATTTTTCTAGTCTTTGATCATGTCATGTGAGGGATGTTTCGCATTACTAACAGAGTTGCAAAGTTTGGGTAAAAATATCACTTTTTAAAACAATTTTTAAATGTAAATATTTATATTTATTGATTTATAATTATAAATAATAATAATTTTGGATGATTTATATTGCGCCATTTTCGTAAAATACTACCTCAAGGGCGCTTATACAGAATGGACTATGATATTGAAATGACAATGATAAAAAAATATATATTAAAGAAAAACGTCGTCAATCCGCTGAGTCTGAAGGGGGAAAAGTGGAGCCGCCGTATTATTGCGCCTTCTTCTAGGTCTTCTTGGGCTGGAGCATGGCCAAGGTGTTAAGTACGACATCTCCCTAAGCGAAGGTAGCGCTGGAGAGCAGCTTGTTGAGCTCATTTCATTGTTGATATTCAACTGCAGATGGCGGGGGGTGATGCTGGTCATCTTGTCGTCTCTGGTGGTATTGCCGGGCATCTCCAATACCTTGGCAGCCAGGTACTCCATAACGGCGGCAAGGTATACGGGCGAATGATTATGGACCAAAAAGCAATTAATCCATAGTGAACCAGTTTTTGGTAAAGCAGATAATCAAAAGATTCTTATGATGTTTTTATGGTAAGAGAGTGAGAAACAATATTTTTTTCTTTAAAGGGTAATACAAAATAAAAATACACATATATTTGTTATTACTATTTAATTTTTCTGTCTAAATATTCTTCTTTTTCCATATTTTTTAAAAAAAAACTGGGATAGTATAATTTCTGTATATAAATCAAATAGGTTAGTAGGTATTTATAAATTTATATCTGAAAAGGAATCACGAAGATATTGACATGGTAATGTGGAAATCTGAAATTTTTCAGGGCTCACGATATGTCATCAACTCTTTAGCCGTCTCCATTCTAGTCATCATAAATAACAGCATTAGAAAAATTGCTAGATATCATATTAAATTGATTTTGAAAAATCTTTCAATATGATTTAAGACAAAAATTGTTTCAAATTACAAACATTTTAGCGATTCGTTCTGAACTTCGTTACGCGAGGTTTCACGGTAAATGATTGTATTGATATTGGTGCTTGCCATATTTCGAATGACCCAACTTTTATAGGAGTATACATAGTAAATAAATTACAGATTCTTTCAGCGAGTTACATACAACAGGTGACTGAAAACGTCTTTTCACCTTGATAAAATGAAATAGGAATAATATTATTTACTTCATTATTGAAGATATATCTGAGATTCAAAAAAGAAAACAGAAAAAATACCCACTCAACTCATATCACATACAAGTATTGATAACATGTATCAAATACAACTAATATCAATAACCTAATTGAAATATAATAAACGTATTATCTGGGTTCGTTTGAAGCCATATTATCGAGAATGCGTTTTGAATTGTGTTTTGATGACTTTACATGACTGTAAGTATTTTTTTAAAATTAAACACCTGTAATAAACCACTAAATGAGGTTTGTTTTATTACACACGACTAGTTTCGAAGACGAACAGATAATAGATTATTAAAAAAATAATCAACATGTCATTCCACAAAGTTAATGCCGAATCAATAAATAATATACTTTATACTATGTACGAGTCTTTGTACAATATTTTAAATTGATGTGCTGCGTTTAATTATTGCATTTATTTATTTATTTTTCATCACATAACTACAATTTACAATAAACAATAATTTGCCTTCACTAGGTTTTCCGTGCTGAGGTCGCATTTGATTATACTTAACGATAAAATTATACGAATAAATTATCGATGAAATGCATGGTATGCATGTGAGACATGTCCAAATATACCGTATGAATAGCTCTTTTATATGCAGTTTCGTTATTTTATGACTTTATATATAATAAAACAGGTTGTACACCTCAATGGCATAATATTCAAAGTTCATTTTACCCAACGAGGTATACCATATGATAGATTTTGTTTCATTTGCTTCTGCGTTTTAGATCTTGTGGTACTATGACGATGGTTGCTCCTCGTTGGTAGGGATAAGGTGGAAACAGAGTCCAGGGTTAATACTTGTGATTATTTCATTTTATAATTTTTTTTATTGTTTTATATCTTGTAATGTATAAAATCTAGTAATTCAAAATAAAACCTTTATTGTATTAACATGTTAGTATTTCACCCAGGCTATGTCTATAGAGCCATAATACATATAAATAATAAAATATAAGAAAATGGATCCATGTACTAAAAATAAAAATAATAAAATAAACAATAATAATATAATGTTTCAATAAATGTGTTAATGATGATTTGTGTACTTTGTTTGGTGAAAGGTGCCTTTTTTGACAAACATATATACATAATTATTAAGCGCATACGAAAGGATTATAATAGCCCATATTTATTATACTGTTATAAGTTATAATTTGGTAAAAATTCCCTCCTATTTGTCCGCCTCCGTAGTGTAATGGTCAGCTCGCTCGGCTACCGTTCTGGAGGTCCAGGGTTCGATTCCCAAGGGCGGCAAAATAAATATTAGTGATTTTTTCACTGTCATACTTATTTAATATTACCCTGGACTGGTACCTGAAGCGAAGGGCTGATCACCTTTCCTTCATGTGTAAACGATCAAGATAACACTGCATTTATATGACTCAGTGCCCTATGCACCATTGGATGCGGGTAAGGGTTTTTTTTTATTATTATTAAATATTCCCTCCATAGGAGTCTATCTCGGAACATTATTTTCATCATTGACTTTTGGGCAACAAAAACGTTTTTCAATGATAATTTACTTGTACTACCCTAAAAATATGTCAAACCATTTGATAATACCCAAAACCCCCAAACAATATTCAAAATAAACAAAATCAGGAAAAACAATTGATTAACGAACGAATTACAAGTAAAACAAATAAATTGTTAACAATTTACAACATAATCATATTAATACTTCCACGTGTATTCACAGATGTGTAACGCATAATTTACATTCATTTATAAATGCATTACATTTTATGGAAGAGATAATAATAAATAAACATGAAATATCTTTTGTTTGTTCTATTTAACCCTAATATAACCAAAGGTATTGTTTACAAAAATATGTTATATGTAAATGGATCCGTATTGTACTTGGATGAACAATTCATTCTCATCAATAGCAAAGGAATGAAAAATATTTACAATTCATTCTTTCCCCATCCCTTTTTTAACAAAAATAGGATTGCAAAAATGTGTAAACGTTCAGTTTACATTCCTATGACATTCATACATTCATTCCTTTGACCGCCCATAGGCTGGACTATCTAGTGACTGAAAAAATAATAATAAAGTGTTATCAATCCATTTCTACTAGCTGAATGCGAAATGTACCAAATTATGGAAAATAATTAACTTCATAACCAAAACCAGATTTTGTAAATTTGGTTTTATTTTTGTAAATTCTTTTACTAAACCTTTTCACATATTATATTTATAACAAAATTCTTTCAATAAGTAAAAAAAAATAATAAGATGTTAACTAGTTTTGGAAAATTAAATAAGTGAGCGGATAATGGAGTTCAAGTATATAGGAGTTGACATCGGTAGTACTAGCAACCTATATGCAACCTCTCTAAGACAGGTCAAGAAAGCGGCTGTAAGATTCAGTGCATTAGAGAAAAAAATCTGGAAGAATAAACACAATAATATTGAAAAATAAAGTAAAAATATAAAAGACATGTGTAAGATCAGTTGACATATCGCTCACTCCTTTTAAGAACGTCATATATCAAAAATCGTCAATTTTCAGTTGAGCATGTATTCGGAATGCCTAAAAAATGTACTGTATCTCAGCAAAAGATGCATATTTTTAACTTAATATTTACCCGCTACAGGGCAGAAAGTGTTGTTTTTGCATTTTGAAGAAAAGGTATTGTTTAATTATTTTCTTTAATATCCTAAGTATTTTTAAAATTGAGAAAAAACCTTCAGGTTTTACCTAAAAAAATCTATGTACAATAAAAAATTCAGTAAGTGGCTTGATATTTTTTTTAATACATTGTATTATATTTTTAAACTTTATAGTTCTCCTGAAAAATCATGTTTTTTTATTTATGCCGTTCTTTAAAGTAGTGTGCGATATATAAGATTGAGACCAGAACAAACACAGTGAGAACCAAATTTCTTCTCAGAACTTCAGAAATGAGGACATTGAGGTGCATAACCTGAAACACGTTAAAAGACCGAATTAAAAATACAGAAATTCGGAAAATGTATAGTTCAGAAAATATAGTCAGATGGAAAAGCCAGCGAAGATTCTGTAATGCCCGTGTTAATAGAATGCAGGATTATAGACTGTCTCGAATTGTTCTTCAAGAAAACCCAGATAGAAGAATACCACCCGGGAGACTTGGCGTGATAGCTGGCAGTCTACACCATAAGAAACGGATAACGGAACAGATAGATCCTAGGATCTATAAGAAGGAAGAAAAAGAAGTTAGCGAGTATTTTTGCCTAGAATTTTCACTCATGAATTACATGAAATTATAGTAACTTTAAACGTAAAGAGTAAAAACCACTCACGAGAAGGCATAGGCTATGAAACTTATAAAGTTGAAGCCTGAATAGGGACATGATAAGAGGTATTGCATAAGCCGTAGCTCGATTTTAGAGTCACTTAGACGTTAGGTAATTTAAAAAAAGGCATTTTTTGAGATTTTTTTTTAATTACGATGAGTACGTAAAACCCCTTGCCAGCAACGCGAAGGTTAACTCAAGTACGCTGTCTTCTCCGATGTATTAAGTTAAATATCAAGACATGCAATGAGAACCTGGCTGTATGAATTATTATGTAAAGCGATCAGACGTTTTTGTAACCGACGCTTGTGAACTTGTGCCGTAGCAGTAAGGTTTACCGATTCTTTTTTCATCTTCTGTTAATTATTTTTTCTGGTTTTCTTTTAATTAGCCTGGAATAATCACTGCATTTCATATTATTATGCACAAAAAATCTATCAAATATGACCGTACAAAATTAACTTATTCTGACAAACCGATAACGGGTTTATTTTACGTTAAATTAAATTCATTCATTAAATTTATTATTTCATAAAATTATCAAGCTATTAATGTGAAACATAAAATCTTTTTTTAAAATTTAATATATAAGTATTAGCAACATTTTTTTATAGAATTTAATACAATTTTTATACATTTCTACTTCATACAATCTTATAAATTTAGTTGCGCTGAGCCTCTAAAAAAACAAAGCTCTTGTGCTTGGAGAGGGACTTTTAAAGTAAAAGAAGTACACATTTTAAAAAAAAAATAAGCCTATTTATCTAATCTAAGTTAACATCAATTGATAAAACTCTGTCAGCTTTATCATGAGTAGTATAATGTACATCATATATGAGATTGATTTTATCGTTATTTATATCTAAAGCTCATTTCGACCCTTGTATCCTCATATTGCGATTTAAGCAAGTAAAAATGTGACAATAAATAACAAATAATATATATAAAAAAACTCATTTCTTAGAATTTCACGATAGTTTAAATCATTCAAATATTTGTTTTACTTTTGCAGTTATTCAAAAGAATTTTTCAAACCTTTTTTATTTAATTTTTTCTTTTAATTTATTTTTTTATTTTATTTTATTATATTTATCATTCAATAAATATGATTTATCATACACAATGCACCATTGATACTAAATAAGTAATCACTTATAATATAATTAACAATCATATTTCGTTTAAAGCTTGAAAATAACTGGTTCGAAGCAAACAGCTTGCCCTTCAAGACTAATCAATGCTAATAATTGTTATTAATAAAAAAATAAGTTATAATACTTTAAGTTTCTGCTTGGCAAAGTTATTAATAGTATTTTATGAACTTTAAAAATCATAGGGTAAGTGCTTTAAATAATTATTTTACTTTTATTTTCATATCGTAAATAGTATTACTTTTTTGTATCATATGACGAACTCATTTCTTTCATTACTTATAAAACTACCGGTTTGAAGAAAAAATATTTCTTCACACAAACTATTTAAAACTTTCGTTTGTATTGAGAAAGTAGCTATTTGCTTCGAAATCGGTTGACATTATAATAACGTTATAATTGCAATTGTTTTAGCAAAGATATTGTGTAAGTCATATTTTGAAAATCTCAATGTTAGCGATTAAAATATTGATAATACTTTTTTTAAATGTTGTTTATAATATTTTAATTATTGTTTCGGCAGTTACTTTGTGTTAAAACATGATGAAATAGTTATAAAGTTCGTAAAATTTTATGCATTTTTGGACACCAAATTATAATTATCTATAGGTACTGTCATTGACAAATACATTTTATTCATAACGCACAATATAACCGGTTTTGAAGAAAGCGATTTCTTAATCAAAACAAAATACTTTCGGCTGTCTTAAGAAAGACAATTCAAAATTGGTTGACATTATAATTTAGTTTAAATAGTAATTGTTAAGCAAAGTTATTTTAAAAGTAACATATTTGAAATAACAAGGTAAGTGGTTAAATATTGAAAATACTCTTTATTTGGTATCGTAAATAATAATAAATATCTCAAAATTGTTTGCATTTTAGAACACTTAATCAATAATTATCTTTATTGTAATTGACAAACACATTTTTCATAACTTTCAATATGACGGGATTTGAATACTAATTAATACTGACAATTGTCTTGAGAAAAGCTGTTTGAATCGGTTGACATTGCAATTGAGTTATATTAGTTACATTAATTGCTAAGCAAATTAAGTCTTCATCAATATTTATTACACTTTTCTTTAAATATGTTTGTTTACTCGTTTTCTTGATTATCTTAATTAGATTTTTATATTTAAAATCTTCGATTACGCAATTTTATTTAATTCTTTTACAAAAAGTTAAACATAATATGCGTTAAAAAATTATCAAAATTTATTTAAATTTGATATTATTATTTGGTTGTGTGTTGATTTTTAAACAGTTTTTCGTTTTTATTGAGTAATAGTTTTTGTTAAGTATCACGATTATTATTAATTAACAGTACTGTTAACGTGATAATCTGACAGGATGAATTAAAAAATATCCTAGCTTAACATTTCTTTTTTTTTATCAATCGTGCGTTATGTGAAAACAAGTATGAATGATATATTCTTTCTCTTAGCTTATAATTGTTTTGTTAAAAAAACGATTTATATATATATATATATATATATATATATATATATATATATATATATATATATATATATATATATATATATATATATATATATATATATATATATATATACATATATATATATATATATATATTTATATATATATATATATATACATATATATATATATATATATATATATATATATATATATATATATATATATAAATAAATATATATATACTTATATATAATATTTATTTACATGAAGTTTGTTTTTTCAGATATTCTTATAAAATCGCAACTATGTCATGGATAACTCGTGTGTTTATATCATCGGTTTTGATAAATTTCGCAATCGGTAAGTTTTATTCGTACGTATTTATTCCAATATTCATATTTTTTTATTTGTAAATATTATCATGAGTATTTGTTCTTTTAGAGTTTCTTTTGTTAGCTATGCTATTTTATTGATTTCAGATTACAAGGTGTTTTTATTTTTCATCATTCTAACATGTCACTCGATGTGTTATTTATAATTTGGAATATTTTTGCACTGTTTTATTAACATAATCTAAAATAAGTTTTATTCAATTTATTTTTAATACACCTTTTAATTCATTTTATTGAATCAACCAAAGTGATGTGTTGAAATATTTATTTTTAGTGCCTGAAAAATGTTTTTTTTTTATTCACTTCCCGAAAACATCTTAAGACAGGAACGAGTAGTTCTTCCTTCAAGGAAAAACTACTCGAGAAAACATTTGTAAAACTTCCTTTTCATGCAATGAAACGGTTAACTTACACGTTGCTTAACCCTGTTTCACAAAAGTCTTTGAAGTACGTCTTTTAAAATATTCTCATGTTTTTCTCAGTTTAAACAAATACGTTTAATTTTCCTATCTTAAACTCTTTCCGTGAATATATCTATAATCTTTTAAATTTAAAAAAATAAATAATAAATAAATAAATAAATGAATAATAAAAAAATAAAGAATATTTTACAAATATTGAAATATTGCATTTCGCTCACTCCTTTCAATCTTGGTGTTTAAAAATATAATGAAATGTATTGAAAATAAATATCAAGCCACTTATTGAACTTTTTATTGTGCAACAGATCGTTTAAGGTAAAACCTAACTGTTTTTTCCTCATTTGAAAAATATTCAGTATATTTAAAAAAAAATATTTAAACAATACCTTTTCTTCAAATTGCAAAAACAACACTTTCTGCCCTGTTGAGGGTAAATATAAAATTGTGTTAAAATATGCTGCTTTTGCTGGGATATATTACATTTTCGGGCATTCCGAAAACATCCAACTGAAAATTGAGGATTTGACGTTGTTGAAAGGAGTGAGCGATATTTGACAATATAAATCAGATTATGGAGATTTGTCTAATGCCATGGACTGAGTCAGCCACTAATTTCGGGTACAGTTAATTCCTGATTTTCATAATGAGCTACTTAGGTGTGCGAAAATAATATGAATTGAAATATTAGTGTTTGAAGAAGAACAAATAAAGGCAAAACTAAAATTAAATCATAAAGATGATAGTAAAATAAATAAAAAAATTGACAGTCTAAATACACCGTATTACAAAGTTTTCGTTTTTTGTTTGTTTTACAAATTCTACCAGTAATTTTAGAATGTCATGTCTAAGAAAGTATTAAATTATATAAGGATTTCCAGTTGTAAATTTACGACTTATTTTGAAGATCTGATGTTAAATATAAAATACGTTATTGATGAGGACCAAACAAAATTTGTTGTTAAGTTGATATTAATTTATCTCCGAGCCTTTAACGAGCCTCTAGCCACTAAGCGAAATCGCTCAGGACATTGTTTCATAACCAGTGATCATAGGCGAAAAAAAGTTTTTTTTTTTAAATTCGCAGAAAAAATTGTGTCATTTTTAAAAAATTAATTTAATCAAACCACCTCGTTTTTGGTCACTCTTTGGGTACTATTTTTCTACCGGTATCGACAAGTACCTTGTCTTCTTCAGAGATAGATAGGTACTAAAGAAAAGTTGACAGAGAGAAATATTCATAGTTGTTTTAGTAGGAGGGATAAATTACATGTATGCTACAAATTATTTATTATTGATTACCATAATTTCAACATGTGTATTTTTTTTACTAAATTCAATGACCAATTTTAATGGTTCTATATACATATATATATATATATATATATATATATATTTATAAATATATATATTTATATATATATATATATATATATATATATATATATATATATATATATATATATATATATATATATATATATATATATATATATATATATATATATATATATATATATATATATATATATATATATTAGTAATTCTGCAAAATTCAATATATTCTCCTAAAATCAGACTGACAATGGTCCATAGAAAACAGGTTTAGAACCCCTGCACCAAGATAATGAGAAAACTGGGTGAATTATTATTATTCGTACTGTGAAAAGGAAGCCATCCTTCTCCTTAAATTTAAGTCTAACACTCAAATACCGAAACTTAAGTTCGCGTGCTTAAAAACTGACGATTATGCCAAGAATTCACGATTGATCCGTTGCGTTAGCGTTGGAATTATAAAATTATAATTACTCCCCGCTTTGTTCCGGGATCACTTATTCCCGCAATTATGTAAAATAAGTTTTATTGTACATTACGTAGTATTTAATGCATCGATAACTAACTTACTTATGCAAGAGATAACATCGTTATTTGATACACCTACTTCTATATGATAATAAAATAACGTGTTCTCGTTATTAGGTTATATTATGATTTGTTATAATTTATGTATTTGGGGTAATTTGATGACTTGATTGTTATTTTCCTCGCATAACGAAAATGATGTGTTGAGATGGTTTGGGCATGTGAATCAAATGAGTGAAGGAGGAACATATAATAATAGTTATGAGGCAAATGTAGTTGGTAATATAAACCATTACTTGATTGTTTTTTTCCTCGCATAACGAAAATGATGTGTTGAGATGGTTCGGGCATGTGAATCGAATGAGTGAAGGAGGAACATTTAATAAAATTTGTGAGGAAAATATGGTTGGTAGTATAAACCATGGAAGCAGAAGAAGACATAGAGAACCTTGGCAGAGTCAAGTATTACAAATGTCTATTGTTAAAGCTTTAACCACTCGTTAACAATTGGAGGCTCAATAATCAATAATAAAAAATATAATATTATTAAACAATATAAATGCCCTAAAGTGGTCAGGTCAGTAGTTGAAATAATTGCAATTCCTAAAATTGACAGTTCGGAATTGCGTGACATACTAAGAATCAGTTTTTTACTGTTTTTTTTCTTTTGTAAAATAAACCTTATTATTATGGGTTCCCTGTAAATTTTACAACGCATACTAGATGAATAAAATTTGTATGAAAAATGTTTATATTCAAAATCTTCACTAAATTTAAAACTCTACTATTTTTTGCGACTGTTTGCCGAGAAAATTTTAATTTTTTAATTAATTATGTAATTCCTTAAAAGCGAAACGATTGTCATTAAAATTAAACCATGATGTTAAAATACTTAAACATAGACTCATTACCTGTATTTTACAAAACTGAACATTATTACATATAAACCCAGGTAATATTTGATGTTATTGATTTTTTTTCTTAAAATATTGTTTTTGTTTTGAAAAAAAAAAAAATAATAAAAAAAAATCTATGGTTGAAAAAAAATGATTGAAAAGTAAGGGCGATTTTTTTTAACATTGAAAGTATTTTTTCATTACATAATTTAAAATATCAAAAAAAGAAAACAATTTGCAAATTATAAAAAAATGGACGTTAACTGACGACGTCCGGCTCTCAGCGCTGCCAGACGGCAACTGAATTATACTATTGCGAGTAAGGCCTTAAGGTACACATATGTCTTAACCTGTTGTTTAAAAAAAATTGTAATATTCTTTGATTATGTTTACGAATATCGCTGAGATAAAAATGAACAAATTGTTGATAGTCACGGAGCATGCATTGACGATGGTTGCATAAATTCTTTGATACATCTTTTATAACTTCTAGATATTTATACCAAGTACCACGTTGCCAATAGTGTAATCGGAAATGACGCTGAGCATCAATAAACTTGTAAGGCCATTACTATGTCTTAGCGCAATAGTTAAATTATGCGGAATTCATATTTTTCAAGGCTGAAATCTTCACTACAAAAACGCAACTGCGAATTGTACGCACACAGCCAATGTAAAAGAATTTTTTATTGATATTTCAGAATATATGAAGAAAAACGCTTACGACAGGTCAAAGGCTGGTTTTAAGTGATAAAATATAAAGTATACACGTGACGTTCACTATTCTACCCGTGCTTTAACCACACTACTGAAAATGTAACACAAGTGGATCGAAATCAAGATTTTTTTATTTAAAAAAAGAGCATTAATTGTCTTTTTATTTTTTACAAAAAACTTCGATTTCATACTTTTTCTGTGAGCCTGAGCGGTTCATTATTAGAAAAAGGTATTAAATTGTGGTAGAGTGGGTTCGAACCGAGAAACTCTGACTCAAGAGTCCACGACACTAATCACGGGACCACAACCCGACATTTGTGAACAGTGAAATTAGATACACATCAAATATTTCCAATGTTTTATGATAAAGATTTATTTTTTAGAAGTACCCAAGTAAATAAATTTATTTTTATAAACAGAAAAGAGTCTTTACTATTCTTGTTGAAAAACGTAAAAATATTAATAGAATATTAAACTTTTTATACTTAAAATGAAAAAATACATACAAATCATGACATAACACTCTCCTTATTATGAATGATTCATCGTTTCATTTATGTAATACGACTTAAAAATTCTACTTCACACAATACCGGTTTCGGAATGACCATTCCTTCCTCAGGTCAACTTTAGTGTAAAGTAATTCTGTATTTACCTATCACCATGTAAGCAAAATTTGGAATGAATGAAAAACAACAGCCTGATAGAAATATTTAAAAGGAAGTAAAAAAAATAATTAACTGAAATTTTATTCAAAATCTTTCATACCTTCTCCTTATCCAATACTAAACAATCAGTGATAAAATTTTCGTCTTGTGAAAAATGATCAAGATAATAATGCATCAATCTATTGCATTATTATTTCCATATTATGTGTTAGGATAGCCACAAAAATGTGAATTTTGAATATTTTTTTACAGCAAATTATTTATTTTAAAAGCATTCGTTCATTAAATTAAGGAAGTTTTCTTATATTTAAATTCGTGAAGAACATGATCTTAAAAATAAGCATGAATATATTTTTTACTGAAATTAAGACTGTTAGGATTAACGACATCCTTATTTATATTCACCTGGTAATTCCTGGTACTCGAAAAGCTCTTTCGAGCATGCGACTGAACTTTTAAATATATTTTTTCAGGATGTGTTTTCGACCAAGTAGAGACGGAAAACTGTGAAATGCGAAGGGAGAGAAAAATATCAATTCTAAGGAACTCACTAAGGGTAGATTATAATGGAAGCACTGACAAAGGCGAGCTATGGAGTGTCGATGTAAGCTATAAATTATCTTATTTGTTTTATTAAATATTTTTTTTCATTAAATATTTTAAATAAACACTTTTATGAGACCACTTATTGAATTTACTAATGCAAACATGACTAATTTCGAGAAGTTAAACAGGTGAAAATACAAGATGTTTGTATTTTTACCTGTTGATGAGAACATCTGTAGAACGAGTCGTATTTACATTGATAAACTCAAAGAGTGATATTTTGCATACACTGTTTTTTTATTCAAATATTAATCTTATCATCTTTATACACACAGTATTTAAAAAAATTGTAAATCATATAAGCTACGTTTTGATAAAAAAATAATACAATAAACTTTATTTAGTTCATTGATCCTCTTGAGTGACAAGAAATACGATAGATGGAAGGATATATTTTACCGTTCAGGCGTTTATTCAAATATTATCAAATATTCTTCATTATATCAGATCTCATTAAAATAATGGACAACTGTCTTATTTTTTAATACTCACTTGATATTAGTCTGTAATTTCAGATCTCATCAAAATAATATACAATTGACTTTATTTTTATAATCAAAAATTGGTTTTATCACGCCTGCAAGTTAATAAATCTTGACAATCAGAGAAATCATGCTATAATTTTAAAAGTTGTACAATAATAAAAAATCAAATTATGGTTATTATTACGTATTTTATTTATTGTTTCGGCATTGACTTTGTGGTAAGACATGTTACAATGATTAAAGAAAACACTTCGTTTTTTATGGAAGTTTAACTTCTGAAACATGTAGTCTATAATAAAACTCAAGTGGTAAAAAACGAAGTGTTTTCTTTAATCATTGCTTATTATTACGCATGGGCAGTGAAACGGGTTATGGTTGGAAAACTAGTGAATTAAATTATTGTCATTTTTTATAATTAATATATGGATAAAACAAATTATTTTATTTTAATTTTTATTGATGTGCATTTTAGGTGTTTCGCAAAGCTAAAAAGAAAATGAACTTATATATTTTACCAGATTTCTGAAACGCTTTAACTACGTAGTGAAGTTGACATTAATTTTTCTTGTTTCCAACTAAAAAATAATACGCTTTTAAAACATTTTTTTGTAAAATGTATGCATGTTTTTTTATATTTATAAATTTATTAAAAAAACCTAATTATCTTTAGCGTAAACAAAAGGCCGTAAGCAGAAGTTTCACTTTTAATTCAAAATTCATTTATATTATTTTTTAATTTACAAGTCAAATACGAAATGTGAATTTAATACATGTTTGCTGATTATGACTAAATGACAAAGACAAATCAAATCATCTTTCACATAGAAATTAATATTTTTCAAATTTTATGCGTTGCAATACCGTTCATCTGGTTAAGATAAAACTTTGTCAAATTATTGCTCGCACTAGCGCGAAGGTTATGCGTATAGTAGAACTAACTCAAATTAGTTCTAATATACTTCTATACACAAACCAATGTTTGTTTGACTGTTCATATTTTATTCACTGTTATACCCCTCATTTTCAATATTGGCAATTAAATTTCTGTAGGTGACACATGTCGCTCACTCCTTTCAAGAACGTCATAAATCAAAATACTTGATTTTTCAGGAGAACGTTTTTAAAGTTTGAAAATATAATACAATGTATTAAAAATAAACATCAAGCCACTTACTGAAATTTTTACTGTGAAACATATCTTTTTACGTAAAACCCGAAGGTTTTTTCTCCATTTGAAAAATATTTAGTTTTTTTAAAAAAATAATTAAACAATACCTTTTCTTCAAAATGCAAAAACAATACTTTCTGCCCAGTAGCGGGTAAATATTAAGTTAGAAATATGCCTCTTTTTCTGGGATATAGTGCATTTTTTTGGGAATTCCGAAAATATGCACAACTGAAAACTTTCGTTTTTTGATTTATGACGTTCTTTAAAGGAGTGAGCGATGTGTTGTACCATGGACAATTAAACCTTAAATTGCACATGTCATTCGCAGTTAATCGTAAATTATTATCATCGATTCACATCAATATGAGTAGAATTAAATCGAAATTATTATAACTAGTAATTTTTTAAAATAAACAAACAATTATTTTTTTTATCTAATAATACTCTTTACCGGTGCCTAAAGCACAGGACTGATCACCTTGCATTCATATAATACGGAAATCATGCTTCTTGACAGCTGTAGTCACATTCAATCTTTTTGATTGCAGTATTGTTTAATGGATTTTCAATATATGATATTTATTCTACAAGCATTATGAAATTAATCGAATTAGAGATTCGTGAACTGTGAATTTTTTTTTCTTAACATATAACCATACTGAGCCACAGTAACGCATTGTCGGATACAGCCAGTAAATAAATAATTTTAAAAATATGATTAGTCAGAAATCGATTGTTAATATACATATACATAGTTGTAAAATGTATTACTATCTAGTAGTTGGAATAAAATAATAGTTTTATTAATATATATTTTTAATGGAGCCCATTTTTACTTTCGGAATGGATACCTTGAAATAAATAAAAATATTTTTAAGACAAACTTAAAGGCAAAAAAAGTTTGGCAATAATTTAAAATTCACTTTGAGTGACAAACTTTCACTCCGTGTATTTCAATAAGACCTCTAGTTTTCTTTTTTACAAAAAAAAGTGTTTTAGTGGATTACACGGTAATTTAAAAAAATATGTTCAATATTATAATTCAAATGATGTGAACGAAGAAAAAACTTTTCTCAACATTTTTTTTGCTCACAGTGTAGCATAGTTAGTAATCTTGTAATATTATCACATTACTGAGTTCTCAGACGATAAATTTCATTGTATTATTTGTTAACAACACATTATTTTGAGTGTGACCAAATAATCAAGTTATTTTTCATATAAAAAACTTGACATAGATGAAAAAGAATATGGAATAGGCATTTTCTGGGCTTACTACCGTCATAGGCTGCTTCAAGTGATCACTCAAACAAGTCTATGACGGTCGTAAGCCCCGTTAATGCCCAGACATTCATATTCTTCTTCA
Organism: Brachycentrus maculatus; assembly: GCF_059751285.1. Lineage (NCBI taxonomy): Eukaryota > Metazoa > Arthropoda > Insecta > Trichoptera > Brachycentridae > Brachycentrus > Brachycentrus maculatus. Next base: position 338,978 of record NW_028281296.1, on the reverse strand, counting down.
TCTATATTGAAAAGAGATGTCAAAAAAATAGTAGTAATTGTTGATAATATATATATAAATATATATATATATATATATATATATATATATATATATATATATATATATATATATATATATATATATATATTATATATATATATATATATGTATATATATATATATATATATATATATATATATATATATATATATATATATATATATATATATATATATATATATATATATATATATATATATATATACATATATTTATATATATATATATATATATATATATATATAAATATATATATATATATATATATATATATATATATATATATATATATATATATATATATATATATATATATATATATATATATATATATATATATATATATATATATATATATATATATATAAATAATAATATATATATATATATATATATATATATATATATATATATATATATATATATAATATATATATATATATATATATATATATATATATATATATATATATATATATATATATATATATATATATATATATATATATATATATATATATATATATATATATATATATATATATATATATATATATATATATATATATATATATATATATATATATATATATATATATATATATATATATATATATATATAATATATATATATATATATATATATATATATATATATATGTATATATATATATATATCTCTTTACAGTAAACAAAAACTTTTATTTTAAAATTATTTTCTTCTCTTTTCATTCTTCATAATAAGAATGAAAAAAGAAGAATAATTTATTAATAATAATAGATAATATAAGGAACGAGGGATAACTAAAAGAGAGATTAAGAAGATTTATAAAGGTGGAGAGATAGGATAACGAGAGAATAACTATGGCCGAAAAAGACTCGGAACCATCAGATCAATTAGAACCTAAAATCTGGTGGTGTGTAAAATCGTAACGAGAGCATGTATGACTAGATGTATGAATGTGAACGAAGCGAGGAGTGTATATCAAGACAGAAGAGTGAGCCGTTCCATCCCCTCTGCCTACCTCTGCGGCGAAACTTCGTGATGGTAGTAGTAGCAGTATATTATAATGTGCAATTTACATTTTTCAGATTGATGCAATTGCTGGACCTTTCAATGTGACTAATTACGATGATAAGATCGGTAAGTAATATTAACATATCAATTTAACCTTAAAGAAATATTTTTAGAAAGTAATAGAATTTTTCTTTTTTAACAATTGAATGAAAGTACCTTTAAGACGCCAGTCAACATTTAGCCACGTCAAGTAGCATGGGCACCTGCATTTCTGTTATTATTAATATTTCTTATAGAACACATCTAAGTGCATATGTGCAGCTGTGGACAACCGACTCTACTTTTATTTCTGGAGTAATAATCCGAAAAGTCTTTATTTTAGAGACTTTTCTGCAAGAAAGGTAGAGAAAATGGAAATAATGATACGATAAAATGTAAATGAGACGCATCATGCCAACTAAAAAAAATATTTAAAATTAATTTTAAATAAACGTAAATCGTTTATGTAAAATTAAGCTACGCTTTGATGCAATTATTCAACTATTTTAAAAATAAAACTACTTTGTTCTTAAGCACTTTTATTGGTAATTTTCTCCAACCAGTTACGACAATAACGTATATTACCAATATAAAGTGGTTTAAAACAAAATAGGGTTATAATTAAAATGTAATTAGTTACATTTTAATTATAAATGGAAAATCACAAAGTTAGTGCTTCAAATATAAATTTAAAAGTAGGTTTATTTTATAAAGTTTATAAAACGTGCCACAAAGTATCTACGAATAACATAAAAAAATTCCAATTTTGCCAATTTATTTATACTTTGATGCCCTTTAGTGAAATTAAATGATTATGAAAAAAAATATTTATTCTTTTAGACATTTGAAAATTCACCCTTCGGTTGACATATAAATATTTTATGTATTTCAACTTGTGATGAAACATCTAACGTTTATTTTTTTATCTTTTTTGTCTTATGACATAGTTTTTGGCTAGCTTAAGTGATTACTTTACACACTTGTGTAGCATTTACCACCCTGCCCATTATTTTACACCCATATTTTGTTAATTTTTGGAACTTCTTTATATGCAATGTTCCTGGAACCCTTACATATATGGGTAGTAATTCAACAACATGTATGTATCTAAAACGTAAGATGTTGAACAAATGTTGTTTTAAAACAAGTTGAGACACCGATGATTAATTATTATGTATAGAAGAGAATCGATAATTTTATATACTATATGTTTTATTTTTAATTAATCTTTTCAGCTAAAATGACAATTCCCCATCAATATTTATTTTTCATGGATCCCTTTGGCATCATGTACCGCGTACGTTCATTTCTTTTTAGCAATATTATCAGTACGAGTATGCCTCATAGTAAGCCAATCATTTCATTATTCGCAAAACGCACTGCATGCCGCACTAGTAGATAGTTGAGACGATATATGTACATGTAATAAAGAATTTTATTAAAATCAAACACTGGAATATACCACTTTAATGAGTTTTATTTTTATTTACGACTAGTTTCGAAAACGACAGATGTTTTCATCTTCTGGTATAAATTAAAACTGATTTGCTGTTTTAATTTGTACCAGAAGATGAAAACGTCTCTCGTTTTCGAAACTAGTCGTAAATAAAAATAAAACTCATTAAAGTGGTATATTCAAGTGTTTAATTTGAATAAAATAATCATGTCATTCTACAAAGTTAATACCGAATCATTAAATAATGTAATACAGAAATACGTATCATTAAAAGATTTGAGTGTGACCAAATACTTCACAAATCTGGATTATCTCCAATTAGGAGTTATTTTTATATTCCTATGAAGAAGAATATGGCAATCTGGGCATTTACGGGGCCGACGACCGTCATAGGCTAGTTTAAGTGATCTCTTTACACACGTGTAACATTCACCAATTCTACCCATGATTGACAACCACACTACACAAATTCTTGGAACTTCTAAATATATTGTTCGAATTCGAAACATAGTTTATAAATTCACTAAAATTTTCCTAGAGACATCTTTGGTGATATAAGAGAGGTCTTTTACTAAGCAGAAATTAAAATGACATTTTCTGGCGTTTCTTGTGTAAGAGAGGTCTTTTACTAAACAGAAATTAAAATGACATTTTCTGGCGTTTCTTGTGTATTTGAATATAATCCGGGATTCGGACCTCATATACAAATGAAAGAGTTTCTATACATATGTTTATTTTCACTTTTTTATTTATTCAACGTTACCCTGGTACCTAAAGCGGAAGGCTGATCACCTTTCCTTCATGTATTAACGATCAAGATAGCACTGCATTTATATGATGCAGTGCCCTCTCTATCATCGGATGCGGATAAGGATTTTTTTAAATATATAAAAATATTTTACCAAATACAGTGCTGGCAAATTTAGTCGCCGGTCGCCTGTGAACACCTAAATAAATTTAGAATTATAAATATATGTTTTATGTAATGTCTTTCGCTTATCCCCAATGACGAAGGTCCAAAGATCTTAATTTACATACAATACGTAAAAGGCCGGAAGAAAAGTATTTTCATAAAACTTTTAGAAGAAGAGTATTGTTATAACAATTTTTTTCAATAAAATAATTCATGACGTCAATTTGAAGACGTATAATCTTTTTTTATGGCATGTTAGCCTATATTTTAGCAATAGAAAATTATACTATAGTAGATGAAAAACGCTATTATTACTCGTTTTGATCATCAAATAAATACATCACTGAAAATATGTAAAAATATATTTTTTTAAATAATCTGTACATAAATAATACGGATATTTGCATGCGTATGACGAATGAAATTATAATTATTTTCAACATTTTGAGTGTGTCCAAATACTTGTTCACAAAATCTGGATTATCTCCAATTACAGGAGTTATTTTCATATTATTTTTTTGACATCTCATCAAAAATGAAGAAGAATATGGAAGTCTGGGCATTTACGGGGCTTACGACCGTCATAGGCTGGTTTAAGTGATCACTTTACACACGTGTAACATTCACCAATTCTACCCATTATTGACAACCACACTACTCAAATTCTATTATTATTATTATTATTATTATTATTATATAAGAGTTTCTGCTTAATAAAAAAGCTTCTTTACATCTCACCAATAGATGCCTCTAGTGAAGTTCTAGTGATTCAAGAACAAAGTTTCTAAATTGGTTCATATATATAGAACTTCCAAGAATTTGAGTAGTGTGGTTGTCAATAATGGGTAGAATTGGTGAATGTTACACGTGTGTAAAGTGATCACTTAAACCAGCCTATGACGGTCGTAAGCCCCGTAAATGCCCAGACTTCCATATTCTTCTTCATCTTTGATGAGATGTCAAAAAAAAATAGTAAAAATATAATTATTTTAATGTTAATTTTTAGCAAAAAATTGCTTGGTAACATTTGTAGCGTCAAAGGTATCTAGCTCCTGTTCGTTGGGGTTGTATAGCCATTGAACGGAATTATCACAGATCTAAAAGTACCCTTTATCAGAGAGGTACCTATGTCATTATAAAAATATTAAATATCATTTAATTTTATTCTTAAATTTTAATCTTAACCCAGTAAATAAATAAAGATTATGTTTGCATCTAAATCCAAAGAGATAAGTCCAATAATGCATTTACGAACTTAAATCTAGGAGTGATTTGTCATGTGAAAATACCGTTGGTAAAACGCCTTTGGTACAGGATATTAAGAAAGGTGTGCTGAGATGGTTTGGACATGTGGAACGAATGAGTGAGGAAAGAACGGTAAAACAAATTTATAAGGCGAATGTTAGTGGGAAAAGAAGCAGAGGAAGACCGAGAAACACATGGCACGATCAGATATGCCAAATACTTGAAAGTGGTCAGGTTAGGAGTCGTAACAATCGGCGGGTATGTATGAGGAGATGTTCTCTCTGCCTACCCCTGCGGGGAAGTGGCGTGATGGTTAGTTAGTTAGTTACTTACAGGATATTAAAAAAAAGGAACGGAGGAGAAATAATTAAGTCACAAAAATAATTACGTTGAGGAAAAGAAAGACGGAATACCTGTTCTTGTACAAGTTAAATAAATTCCTGCGCATTTAATAAAGTATATGAGTCCCTTGTGGTGAAATACATATTTGTTATAATGATATTTTCGTTTCAAGAGCTTTTATTCAATGAAATACACGCTTATTGAAACAGGGTAAATGAACTCAGGGTTATCGGGTTTCTAAGTATTACATTAATATGCAAACTCACGTACCGGAAATGTCTCCGTTTTCAAAAATCCATCAAGAAGATATTCAATGATTTTGCGAAATACTATTTTGGACACAAAGTAGCTGTTTTATTAGGATAGACAAATATCAGTGTAATGTAAATCATAAGAATTTTAAAATATGATTCGTTAGAATAAATGATCTTACCATTAAAAAAAAAGAAAAAAATAAGCTTCATTAATTGATTCGGCAGTCACTTTGTGGTAAAAGCTATCAATTTTTAATTCATGTTTTACTTAATAAACCCCTTTGTTTATTATAAAGTGGTATTAAATAAGTATTTGACAAGCATTAATGGTATTAACTTAGTGGTATTTACTAAGTAAAACTTTAATTAAAAACAAACAATTAGCTTTTATGGTGCACACTTTTCGGAACTTTTCGCTTCCAAGAGTGCCATATACATAGACAGCCGTATCTATACCCGTTGGTGCGACCAACTATACGAATTCATATAGAATATTGAGGTTGGGTATTATAGTTGCGTAACTAACTAGTAAAAAGATTTAAAATCTTCAAGTACTCGACTGTAATTTGTAATACCCACTTAACCCAAATCAAGGGATTGATTATACCGAGAATTCATAGTAATCAATACACTGTTCCCTTCTCAATATTATTCATATTTAAAGCATTTAGTTTGTGGTTAGTCATTTTTACTAATTATTTTGTCCGCCTTCTTAGTGTAATGGTCAGCATGCTCGGCTACCGTTCTGGAGGTCCCGGGTTCGATTCCCAGGGGGGTTTAATAAATATAAGTGATTTTTTCACTCCAATATCTATTCAATATTACACTGGACTGGAAACCTGAAGTGGAGGACTGATCACCTTTCCTTCATGTGTAATCGATCTAGATAACACTGCGTTTATATGAAGCAGTGCCCTATGCACTATTGGGGTGCGGTAAGGGTTTTATTATTATATTTATTTACAAAAATGTAAATAATATCAGTATTTAACCACTCACCGAGTTTTTTATGTCTACCGGTTTCGAGACGTACCCGTCTCTTCGTCAGGATGATCACTAGCACAGCATGCAAACAATACTACCCTTCACCACCATAGCACCATTTACACACTCAAAACTACACAAAATGTCTAACACGTGCGATTTTTGGTCGATCCGAAGACCAACATGCACTAAGGATTTCAGCACAGACATGCGTTACGAGCCGAGGTTGTTCAATGTTCCCTCTATTTTTCATTTGGTAAGAGGGAAAATTGGGAAAGAAGGCAAAATAAAGAAACGCGTTTGCAATCTGGAGCTAATTTTTTTTAGTTTTTTTTTAAATTTTATTTAACTTAACGCAAATGCTACACTGTTAATATGGTAATGGAAAACTGAAAAAACGTAAAGTACGTAATTTGTTAACAGCTCTTGAGCTGATTTTTCACGAGAACAGCGCTCTATAAATTGCTCATATTATTCTTATTATTTTATTTTCTTTATTTTTTTCAAATTATTATTATTATAATTTATTTTCTACTCTTTCTTCATCAGTTTCACAATTGTAAAGCCTCCTTCTTACTCACTAACTGAATTATTATTTTCTTCTTTGTTTACATATTAGAAAAAAAGATGAAGAAGAATATGGAAGTCTGGGCATTTACGGGGCTTACGACCGTCATAGGCTGGTTTAAGTAAAAAAATAATATGAAAATAACTCCTGTAATTGGAGATAATCCAGATTTTGTGAACAAGTATTTGGAGACACTCAAAATGTTAGAAAAGGTTACCATAGTAATTTTTTTTTTTAAAAATAACAAAAACTACTTTAAACAATAAAGCTAAAGTGCATAGGGCACTGCAACAAATCAATGCAATGTTTAGTCGATCGTTAGTTTTAAGGAGGCGATGTGATCAGCCTTGAGGTTCAGGTACCAACCAGTCCAAGGTATCATTAAATGAATATAAGTGAAAAAATATTATTTTTTATTTATTTTGACCCTCCGGGAAATCTAATCCGAATCCTCTGGCATGGTGGCCTATGGCATTTTTTAGTTTGAGGAAAAGTCGTTAATAATTTAACATTTTTTAAATTCTTTGCAGTCATTTTATTTTTACAAATAAAGCCGAGTCATTTTTCAGGATTTTTTTGCTTTGTTTAGTAAAAGCATGTTGGTGACACTATATTAATTACCACCCTTCAGACTTTCTTCACCCTTTTCCTCTAATAGCTCTCACATATCAAAGAAGACACATCCCTTTTAGACCTACTTAGAATTAAGAAAAAAAACAGATCTTGGTTTTTACTTCGTCGAAAAAACGACTGGTTCAAATTACTATGTCAATTATTTTTCTATGTACTCGTATGTTGGTTATCTCTAGTCAGTAATTTCTCACAATTAGGAAACCGTAGCGTAAATTGCGAAGAATTTTATTTCGTTGTTTTGGCATTTTTCGTCGCTCTGATTACACAAAATACTTTCATTTATTTATAACGTGTCCCATTTAAATAATGTTTCCAGCATGATGTATTTTATTTATTTTAAAGAAAACAATTGCCAATAAGAAACAAACAAACAAAAAAAATCATAGAACATAAATTATTGGCCAATATAGTTTTCTTTATCTTAATAAGTGCAATACCACAAATTTAATTGATAACAAAGGATATTTAAAAAGAAATTTTTCTAAAAACAGTCAAGTTTATTAAATTTGTACAGCTCGAATAATTTTCATATATAATTTGTTATTAAGGATTTAGCACTCATTTTTAACTGTTTATATTTATATTTATAACTGTTTCAGAAAAAGTGTTTTAATTCAAGGTTTTTTTTTTAAATACATCTTAACATGGAACAATTATTTCAGACTTTTTTTTTCCTTTTTTGTAGCATTTGTACACTACGGAAAACTACACTCTACTCTCTTTGTCTAAAAAATCTAAGCCTTCTCTCTTATTTATATACATATGATATATTAGCAAGTGTATTTATTTTTTATTTTATTTTATTTCATTATAAATAATTGATTTATATTTTTTCAGATGACTTTGATTCAAAATATTGGGATCATGATGGTAATATAATTTTTTTTTTTTTTCATAATATTTTAAATGTTAATGTAAACTTAATGTGATATATTTTATCTTTATATTTTTTTCTCACACATCGTATCAAAAGTTAATTAATTATAATGGATTACATTTTAATAACGTAATAAAAATATATTTATTAACTCATGTGTTATTACATCATTATGGTTTATTACGATATATTTTTGTGAATTTTAATAAATAATAAAATTTGTGTAATTTTTCAAATTTATTTTTAGGTCAAGATACTTGGTATTTGAAATATCCTCAATGTGGGGGATGTAAACAATCTCCGATAAATATTAGGAACGGGAAAATCATCGCTGCTGAAATCTCCACTATTACGTTTAAAAATTATGATAATATTCATCCCAGGATGAATATTGTGAATAATGGACATACAGGTTAGAAAAAAGCAATGCATTAGTTTAACCCAATTTTTTTCATGAAATTCTTAGTAAACTAAAGTTATTCACCATGATATTCACAAAATATAACCCACATTTATAATATATTCATAGCAAACCATCACCAAACAGATAATTCAATTAAGCTTCGTATATATACATATCCATATATATATATATATATATATATATATATATATATATATATATATATATATATATATATATATATATATATATATATATATATATATATATATATATATATATATATATATATATATATGTATATATATATATATATATATATATATATATATATATATATATATATATATATATATTTATATATACAATATATATATATATATTAAACAACTTACTATTCCAAATTGAATTGCTTTAATCGGGGCACAAATTACTGTGGCTTAGTCTGATTACAAAAAAAGAGCATAAACCCGCGCATATATGAAAATATGCGCGTGTGAAAATGCAACAAAAATTGCAGAAAAATGCGACACTGTGAAAAAACTTCAAAGTAAAAGATTATTAACATTTCGAACTTACAAAAATCAAAATTTTTATTCATATACACTAGTTAAGCTGGCCACGCATTACTGTGGCTCATTATGATCAAATTGAGATGAAAACTTATACAAAACCCATATTTCTAATTTGTTTCATTTTACAATGCTTGGGAAACAATTTTTTTTTAATATTTGCAACAATGCAATCGAAAAGAAATTGAAAATAGTACGTTTTTCGCTATTAGCAAAATATAGTTATTTGGTCTGTTGCTTTTACATTCTAAAGATTACGGTGAACATATATGTTTTAAAAGAAATAGTTTAACCCGTCACAGGTAAAAACACCGGTCAAAAGTCCATATACAAAAACAAATAGAACATTTGAACTAATGGACATTTACATATAAAAACCCAAAACGTTAAAACATAAACTCGGGCGTGTTTGGATGCAACGTTGTGACAAATTTTGAAGCAATCTGTGAAAAACTTTAGTAGGTTTAAAATTTTGAGATTTACATTTTCATAAATATAGAATAAAACGTAATATCTGTTTTCTTCCCGGATATCTATAAAACATAGCTCAAAATGGTTTCCCATTAATTTTTCTATTTTGTGGTGATATATCCAAAATAAAAACAAGATTTTTGGATCTGATTCCACTTTAAATATATACAATGATATATAATATGACACGTTTCGTCTTATCAAGATATCAAACTCAATTTAATACTCCCATTAATTTTATACAGGTCCCATTAATTTTTAACTAACTAACTTACTAACACATCACACATCACGCCGCTTCCCAGCAGGGGTAGGCAGAGAGAATAGAACGCAACACCACTATGTCTTTGCAAACATGCTTCGCCTCTGCCACGTTCATGAATCTCCGCATACATTTTTTACTTGGGTTAATTGTTAATAAGGTCAATTGGATCAAAAACTTATTTTCTAGTGGAGGTCTCGGGTCCTTGGGCGAACGAAACCTCATCACAACCCACGATGGAAGGAGGTCCACTGTCTGGGATCTACAAACTTGCCTCTGTGCATTGGCACTGGGGTGACAGAGATGAACCCGGCTCTGAACACACCATAAACTACAGACAATACCCCCTGGAAATGCATTTTGTACATCACAAAACAACTTTTAGGTAATTTTTTTCAATTTAGACATCTAAACGATCTTATAAAACATCTTATACATAAAGGAGAATATGGATTTCTGGGTATTTATAGGGCTTATGACCTCATCATAGGCAGGTTAAGTGATCAAGTTTCTTAGTATGTAAAAATAATTGGTTCGGATCTTTCATACATCCAAATAAGAGCAGATCTGTGCTTTTGCAAGACAATATTTTTTTTTTTAATTAAAACTTTCTCAATACAACGAAGATGGCTGTTGTGAACTCATATGTACTTTGTCATGACATTAATTATTTATATATATATATATATATATATATATATATATATATATATATATATATATATATATATATATATATATATATATATATATATATATATATATATATATATATATATATATATATATATATATATATATATATATATATATATATATATATATATATATATATATATATATATATATATATATATATATATATATATATATATATATATATATATATATATATATATATATATATATATATATCCAGGAGTTCCAAATATTTAAGTAGTCAAACTTCAGATTGACAACAACAGCTGTAAATAATGGGAAATAATGTAAAGAATGGTGATTTTTACACGTGTGTAAAGTTTATAGTTTTGGTGTTATATTAGAATATCTAAAAAGCTTATTGACTTAAGTTTTTGGAGCAGGGCTTTGGAAATACATTAAATTTTATATTTTGATTTCCAGCAACCCTACGGAAGCTCTAGCATCAAAAGAACCAGAAGCTGTTGCCGTCATAGGTATTATATTCCAGGTAGGTCATAAAAAAGAATAAAATTCTTCGTCTGAAAATATTATTTGATTTTATTTTAACAAACATTATTTTATTTTATTTAACAGACATGTCACCGGTATTGTTAGTATTGTTCCGATGATCTACTAAAATAATTTGAAAATATGAAATACTGTTTAATAATAAACACAACGCAAAATTCATTGCGCTTTTTTTATTCTTTGTTAACTTATTTATTAGAAAAATTAAAAAAACTTCCAAGAAGATTCCGCAAAAAGCTCTTCGTAAGCCTCTCCCGAAAGCGTGTTTTATTGACCCATCTCTATGTAGTTTGTGTGCGGAATCAAACATACCACTCGCGCTACAGTATCAGGGTAACTTCGTGAAGGCTTTGTATGCATTATTGTACTTTACCAGTCATACTGTTTGTTTATTCCTCTTACAACAACATTAACAACTTAGTGTAATAACATGTTGGTTGAAATATGAAAATTAAATAATTGTATAATTTATAATACCACGTATTATAATTGTATAATACCACCAATTAATTACCAATAATTGTATAATACCACGTTCTAAGTTAATTAATGTAAACACGACTAGTTTCAGAAACTGCAGATGTTCTAGTCATTTTGTATTTTTAACAAATTAATTTATTGTATACTAGTGTTGTGTTTTATTTTTATATCTTGTTTACGTCAATATTCAGTTGGCTTGGCCATGTACTCCGCATGCCTCCTGAGAGCCTAAATCAAGCTTGCCTCTTTTACAAGACGACCACAGCTGAAAATTCATCAGCAGTTCTCGTCATAACTTTGGGACGCGAATCTGACTTGGGATGTTGCAAAGGAGCTGGCAGCTGATAGAAAAGCTTGAAGACAGTTTGTGGGCTCTATATGCTCTACATAGGGAGTGGTTATGGTTCAAATAAATAATAAAATTACGTCAATATTTTAATTTTGATCATATGTATTTATACACCGGATGCATAAATATTGTTTAGTACCTACATGAGGGTAATTTTTTATTTTTTTATTTTAATACGTTTTCCTTTACGTTTCAGGAAGCGTGGTCAAAAGCACCCTCCGAATCCGTGATCGGGATGCTCAACACTCTGCAGAAGGTACAGAGAGGTGAATTAATAGATCCAGCATTCTTTCCTCTGGACCTAGTAAAAACCTCTTCAACCTACTTCACCTACATAGGATCACTTACTACTCCAAAATGTGATGAAAATATCAGATGGATCGTTATGTCAGAACAACTTCCGATTCCCAGGAAATTTGTAAGTGTTTCTGAAAATCTTATTCACATCAACTTTATTATTCTATTTGATACTCTCTGAGAAAGACCTTAAATATTTTTAGCTAGTTTACTAACTAACTAATCATAATGCCTCTTTCTGCAGAGAGAATTATACAGAATCACTTGAAAGGAAATGCTTTTTTTGCCTCATAAAAATATTCCATTTAAATCCTTTATTTTAAATTTTATGACCGCTCAATATGTATTTATTAGGTACGTCAAAAAATTCACAGTCGAAAATCGCATATTTTAACTGCCCTTAATTTTTTTTTCAGGTCGAAGTTTTCAGAAAATTTACACGAAACGGACAACCGATAGTAAATAACTTTAGAAGAACACAACCTTTGAACAGACGCAAATTATTGAGAAATCAAAAACCATTTAGGCGGGAGAGATACCATTTAGATTGATACTTTTATTTGAAGTTTTTCCTCAAATGCAAAATAATATTTGTCTTACATTTACACACACACACACACACACACATATAAATATATATAAATATTGAGTTTCTGAAAGTTTCTTAAAAAATCTTTAAATAAAATTTAGTGAATTCTAAACCAACCGCCTCACTCTCCAGCTATGCGACCAAAAAATATGTACTGAAAATTTAAATAAGTGTCGTTTTAAAAATATTTTGACTAGACTGGCTGAAAAAACGACATCACTATGAGACATACATACATCAGAAAAATGCATTAACTAAATATTTTACAGTTTTGACTTAAGATTTTTATTTTATGTTTTAAAAGCATTGTTAACTTTATGGTGTGGTAATAAAACATTCTCTTTGTTTATCATTCGTCGCTTACATTGTGTTATATTACTTTAAAAACTCTTTCTTCAGGTCAACTATGTATGAAATAAATAAATCAATTAAACAAATGAATCATTGTTTAATTGTGTTTTTTTTGTAATTATCCTGAAAATGTTGATAGAAAATACGTACATATCGTCTCCCTAATTTGTAATGAATGTTATCTCATCTGAGATTATGTATTAAAGAATGATTATAGATTATTAGATATTTATAATGGTTTTACGCTTATCCGGAAAGGAATTCCGGAAGAACATTTTACGGATTAAGTAACAATTACTACCCGTAATAAAAAAAACCGACATTGTTTGAGCTAGTATCGGAAAGTCCACATAAATAAATAAAGTTAAGACATTTATGTTTTCCAAGTATAAATAATAAAAATTTTAAGTAGGTGTCTGAAAGTGAGATGAAAAATCTTTCGTTTTAATATAAGTATTTCAGGGCTTGCACACTTTAATCACTTTAAACAATTATGTAAAGTTTTTAATGTGTAACGTAAATAGGTACTTCATTTTTAAGTTAAGACACGTTAATGTATAACACGGATAAATCATTCGTCATAATTCATTAATTCATTTAAATATTTTATGAATTTTGTCTAT